>NC_142699.1:14630666-14930726 GCF_029339155.1 Prunus mume
AAACCTGTTAGTGATAAGATCGTTACTTGGAGTGGTCTTGGGTGTAAGAGTTTTGAGTGCTTGAATAGTAAGAAATTGAGTAGAGACTGTGTTGGCTGCTTTGATTTGGTTAATGGGTTTGAGAATCAGAGATTTGTTAAGGCTAGAGGCAAAAATGATTTCCTGATTGATGATGTTTTAGCTCTAGGAAGTGGAGGAATCAGAATAGGGTTTGATATTGGAGGTGGGTCTGGTACCTTTGCTGCTAGAATGGCAGAGAGGAACATGACTGTGATTACTAACACTTTGAACATTGATGCCCCATTTAGCGAATTCATAGCTGCAAGGGGGCTTTTCCCTCTCTTTTTGAGTTTAGATCATAGATTTCCTTTCTACGATAATGTGTTCGATTTGGTTCATGCGGCCAGTGGATTGGAAGTTGGTGGCAAACCCGAAAAATTCGAGTTCGTAATGTTTGACATAGACCGAATTTTGAGGCCTGGAGGTTTGTTTTGGTTAGACAACTTTTATTGCTCCAATGAGGAAAAGAAAAGGGATTTAACCAGGTTGATCGAGCGGTTTGGATATAAAAAGCTGAAATGGGTTGTTGGGGATAAGGTAGATGCAGCAGGGTCAGGAAAGTCTGAAGTTTATTTGTCTGCCGTTCTGCAAAAACCAGTTAGAGTATGATGATCGGGAACTTGATGCTCTATCTAGCTTCTTCTGCACAAAATCTGTGTGGCTTCATTGCTTTTTAACATCCTTGTGAATTTTCTTCCACGTCGCAATAAGGGCATCATCAATTGCTAATTTTCCCTACTGCAAGCTGGGGGTAGAATCTGTTCTGTAATTTAAAAGCTATTTTGTTTCTTGATTTGGACTTTAGGGGATATTAGTTGTTCTGTTCTCTGGACAATGAATTGTTAGGGAATGAAAGAATCATAGTGTATTCTTGAATGTATTTAGGGTTTATTAGAATTCAAAAATGCATGGCCTTCTAGTTAGTTAGCATGGTCTGTGTTTTCCCCCAAAGAACTTGAATCAGTTATCTAATATCTTTGTACTGGTAATTTCAATTATGTGGTTTCAGGCTTTAAGCCAAGAAAAGTACGATAAATTAACCATCTAGTTTTATAACCTCTTTCAGAGACCAGAGGTATCTATATCTTATGTCAATAGTCTGCTTCAACTATATTAATGCTTCAATATATAAGTTTCAACTCTGCCGTGTTTAGTAGATATAAAAAGCTACATCAAGCACAAATGTTCCACTAGTACAGTTTCCTCATCTAGTTTCACTTCCTGCAAACTAATGTCAGCTATTAATACACCAAATCCACCTAAAGCACAAAAGCTAAAGTACACTAGTAGCCACATCAACTGACCTGGCTTGAGTTCTCTGAATGCATAGTAAGATCAATACATCAGGCACAATCAAGCCGGAAACAACTCAACAATGCATCCTAGTTGCAAACCTATCGTGCAATCTGGCACGGTCAGAGGCAGCCATCTTAAGTACGGCCACCTTCGGACATGGTGCCATTAATCCCTTGCATTGCAGCACTATTCAGAAGCTTCATTCCCTCCTCGCTCATCTGCTGAACTTCTGTTGGTGAAAGGATTCTGATACAGCGAACACAACCAACGAATTCCCTGCAAAAATATCCACAAGTGAAAACCATCAAAATTCAGAATCTGGCAGTATAATCTAAATTAATAGCAGCAAGTTGGTTTACTTACTCCCAAGGATCATCCCCAACAAGTAGAACGTCATTCTCATAATCCACATAAACCAATTTCCACCCTGAACCTCTTGGGTCATTTAGCAGCCCTTCCAGTCCAAACATGCATTCAATTGCCGAACATAGTTCTTCATAGTTTTTGAAACTAGTAACATCAATTGACCTTCCAACAGATCCCGTCTTTTGTACCTGTCAGCCAAAACCAAATCCATTAAACTCCGTTGAAACAACGGATAACCTCAACAAAATCATAAATTTACGGAATCGAAAAAATGCATACTTTTGTATAGGTTCGCACAGGTGGAACCACTTGATGCCATGAACTGTTGTTCTGCAGTAGACTGCTCTCATCAAGATCTATATTGCTTGAGGATGTACCGCCTGAGTTGTCTGCCAGGTCTTGCCTGGAGAAAGCCTGGGAGTCTCCTAGGCTTGCAGAGGTAATCTGTGACTGAAGATCCTGGCTCGAGCTCAAGTTACCAAGCAAGCAATCTGAGGGGTTGTGGAAATCTGCATTCTTTAATGTAGAAAACTCATCCAGTATGGTGCTTGAAACAGAAGGGTCAATAACAGTGCTTACACCACTACCAACATCAACGTTTGGACAACCATAAATCCCACTTTGATTGTTGCTCTCATCTGACAAATCTCTCAAACTGCTTGAGTTAGAAATACAATTGAGGCTACCAGGACCTTGATGGGATGAAGTAAGCTGATCCACTTGGGGTAAAAGCCTACAATTATTCAGGCTATTATCCCACATTTCCTGACCAATTGAAGTTAGGGAGGAATTATTTGCTTCAGTTAAAACAGCTGAAGAATCTTGCAAACCAAACACAGACAAAGGCCCCTGTGATCTAAGTGTCCCGGCAAAGGGTTGACAGGATGGGTAAAATATGCATTCATCATTGTCTAGGAATGGAAGCGACCCATTTGTGCCATTGAAATCTGAATTAGGCATATCAGTTTGTTGGGAGTGGTAAAGTAATGATTCCAAAGGCGGCTGCATAGGCCGTGGGCTAGTTTGTAGTTGCGCTGCACTTTGGTTTTGGTTGGCAAATGTCAGCTGGTTCACAAGGTTATAGGGACTAACAAACCCTGCAGCCAATTTATCTTCAATTCCCAGTCCTGTAGAATTCAACTGGCTTAACTGATCGGCAGAAAAATCAGTTTCTAATTTTGTCTTGTCAGTGCTATTTCCAACTGGCGCTTGACTTCCAAACTTTGTTAGGTTGTTCAGCTTTCCTGGTAGAATTGCATGAGATGTTGTATTCACGTTTATTGTAGCAGATTGATCCAGAGATGATTGGGGAGGGTTTTGACTCTGTAGAGATGTACCTTCTGAAAAGACACCCGGATTCTTTTGGTTGAGTTTGGCCTGCATGGCCTTCATATCTGCTACTAGATCTCCATTAGCAGGTGATTGCTGTTGTAGAGCAGCTAAAGTTCCAGCATGATTAACAAGTTGAGGTTTCAGTAGCATATTGACTAGCTGTTCCGAACATAGATTTGAAATCGAGTACGGAAATGAGTTCCCATTTCCAATCTCAGGAACACGGATAAATGGTCTTTTAATCAAATTTCCCCACTCAGTTTCTGCTCCTGGTAGCACAAAAAACAGTCATAAAAAAACATCTAACAGACTTTCTTGCATGAGAACAGAATAAAAAACTTACCCAAGAATCCAGAGTGTAATGGCCGTTTAAGACTCGAAGTCAGAGAAGGAAATATGAAAAGATTTTCAGGAGTCTCAATTTCCCATGAACTAACCCTGTTCTGTTTATCACAACACCCTGGCTCATCCCACTCTACCTGTTAATGAAGTGAATGTAGAAGAATCAACAGTTGAACATTCAAAGAAAACAGAAAAACCCTTCATTATAATATTGATTAGGGAACATAAAAGCAAGATCACTTAGTAAAAGCTCAAAGTAGCTTAAGCCACCTGAAGATTCCGCCACTTTGAACCAGGCCATCTCAGTGGATCTAAATCACTAGTACTGACTATTGTACCCATATACCTGCAGAGAACATGCAAAAATGTTAACCTCTGGCCACGCATTAAAGCAATGAACATAACATTATCACATTGATAATGATGATGTTAATGTATCATGCAGAAAATATTGAAACCTGCTGCATTCTATCATCATTGAAAAGATTAAGAAAGACCAGACAGATATCTGGAACCATTAAAAGGGTTGACAACACCAATCACTGCTGTTTATTTCATCATGACATGTTGTGGCACATAATTAATATACAATGCAATTCGGCCATTACCTGCGCTTACCCGACTCTTCTGTCTCGAACATCATTCCAAACCTCATTCCAACTGAGAGCTGGGTCCCATATATGGCCTTTTGGTATGTAGCCAAAGGTATGACAAATTCTGAAGGGCATGCCCTACGGTAAAGTAGAAATAGTAGCAGAGTCAAGGAAAACTTCGCAAAATACACATATATAGAGTAGAGTACATATATATGTGCGAAATACAAATCAGTAAAAGAACACGCATTCATGCAAACCTTGGATTGTAGAATATAGTGAATGGACTTCGATTGGCTGCAGCATGAGCCGCAGCAGCAAGGACACCAATGTGCATGCTATCAGCAGATAGAACTGAGGACGGCAATGTTGTTTGCTGACGATTTGCTCGTCTCACACCAATCATTAGCTGTGACTTCTCATCCCTTGTGATAGTGACGCAAATATACAATCAGACAACAGTCAGTGGTAACTGACAACGTAATTCCAATATATGTGTGTGTGTTGTTTAACAGGCCTAACACAAAAATAGTAGAAATTTTAAACAAATTGGAAAACATTGTATCTGCAATTATTCGGCGAGCATAGCACCAAAGTTAATGGTTACTCATATTTGGAACTTGACAGCATGAAAACTTGGAACTCATTTCAACATCAATGTAGGCAACAATGTTTACCATAAGGACTGCGAGAAGTACAAGCAGGTAATTACTTTGTACCTGATAAACAGCACCGAATCACCTGCTCTAAGCCTCTTTGCACCAACAAACAAACTCCATCCAGTTGTGAGAAGGTGCCGCTTCGGCTGCCCTACATGGAAGGACAAAAATAGGATATACTCAAGAAATATTTCGACAGGACAAAATAGTATTTATGGGAAAATATATCAAACAAGAATTTATCTTCTACAACCATAACCAACAAGTCGACTTCACATCACTTAACACAACATAGGATAGAAGCAACTACTTAAACATCCTCACCGCGATAAATATGGCGAAATGTCCAGCTATTATCATGCAAGTCTCGGACAACAAGTTCTTGGCTTGGTGGTTGCATTGTGAAATCCTGCAATACATGACAAGAACAATGTGAATCCACATCATCCTCTTCCAATATAGCATGAAGACGTTTCCCAAACACCAAAGAGACAGGAAATCAAGAAAGCCTCACTAGTGGAGGGAAGAGCTTTTCTGCTGCTCTGCGCGGCACAGAGAAGCCCCCATGTGTGCTTGTATCACTTGCAGTCAAAGTTTTGCAGAAAAATTCACTTGGATGTTTGCTAGGCTTTAGTCCAAAGTCTGGTACCGGGAAGACATCCTTTTCCTGATACAACAATAAATTATTTACCATAATTCACAACTTTACTGCTAAGAATAGATAACAATGTGATAAATTTAAGGCATGTGTAAATAGTAACTAAGCTTACAGAGTTCACTGGTTTAAGACTCATCTGTGCGTAGATTTCATCGGTTTCTTTGTCTGCCTATTAAAAACATAATACAAGAGTGAAAAAACCATTCTTGCAGAACTTTTTGATAGTATGTTCATATGTGAAGGGAACAAGTAATAGTCAGCCAAAACACATACATGCAGTGTAACATTTTGAACTTGGCATAGCAACTGAGATGGGAGATTCGGATAGTTGGGAATCTGTGAGGTTGCCGTTCTTTTCGTGGAAACCGCCACCTACATTTACATAGGAAATGTTCATCAGCTGTCACATAGCGTTGGTATAAACAGAAACAGATCAACTTTGAAGCTGTGACATATCTTAAAATGTAGCATATTTATTTTATAAGTTTCTTAAAGCGAATGGTAAAACAGCCTAATCCCCTACCCAGCAAATATCTTACTATAAAGCTGTCTGATATGTAAAGATGCTGGACTTATGAGTGGATCTTACTAAAGAGGGTGAGAAACTAATCCAAACCTGTTCGCTGTGTCCTTGAGGGAAGTAATATGAAAGACTTCCCACCTGAGGCAAACAAACAAGTGGGCCGGCGCAGGCATGCCATAACTCTGAATTTATAGCCTTCCGGGACCCTGAACGCAATTATCCCAGGAGCAAATGTAATAAGACACAACTTTAATAGTTTCGCATAACAATTAACAAAGAGGGCATTTAATTAAGAAGTATAAAAAGGGGTTATTAAGTGTGCTCAACGTGCTCCATTCTCAGCCCAGACGTTAAAGATTCAAACTTCTAAAATCAAATCAACCAAGGCAGAGTTTTTATGAAGGGAACAAACCAGAATGATCCTGAAGTTCTTTCAATAGCTTCATCTCATCAAGTATGCTTGATTGTGCACCACTAAGCAAGCCCCCTGCTTTAATCTTCTCCTCAACTGAGCCCATTATCATGAGTTGCTGCGAGTCCCTCTCTATCTCAGCCAAAAGAAGCAAACTTTAACATCTTTAATACAAAACCGGGAACCCCAATACAAAAAGCCGTAACATCCCAGCAAGAAATCTCTCATTTTTTCATCTAAAAATCCAAGAATTGCTCTGTAGATGACCCAGCAGATCCGTTTGTCGCATATGATCTGTTCAAATTAAGAGTGACCCATTTCTAAGAATCCCATATTCTGAGAGAAAACAAACAATCCAATCCAATCCAATGTTTGGGCACAAAAGCAGAAGGCCCACACAAAACCCTTCAGAGTATAACCAAAATCAAGGAACAAAAACTGAACAAAGGCACTGCAGTGATCTTTTTAAAGAAGTAGTGGGGCTTTAATTTGGAACAAACCAAGACCCATCAGTTTTCATCAAAGCACGCGGACCAAAGCATGAGTCTTGAGTACCCTCTCTCTCTGTCTCTCTCTCTCTCTCTCTTAATCGAGTGCTTGTTTTTACCCTCCAAAAGAAACCGACCTTTCGATGAACCCACTTATCCTACTGATTGTATCTCTCTTTCACAATAAACAAAGGGAACAGAGGATCTCTCTCACTCTATCTTAGTAAAGTTTCTCTCTTTCCTTTGGTTTGCTTTGTTTTGCTTTGAAACTGGGAAGAGTGTGTGTGCATGCTCCAATCCTACGCACACACTTTCTGTATAGGGGTGATTCCGTTGCAGCTTTAAACTGTTGAGCAGAATGATAATATAATATATTTATTGTTATAATAGTAATGTTTTTAAGAGTTCTCTTCTTCTACAGCATTTGCGTCCTAGTGTGATAATAAAGAAAAGAGCAAAAAAGCAGAGCAAGACTAGCTGAGCACGAAAACAGTACAGTACTGATTCAGTACAGTAACCTCCTCTCCCTCTCTCTCTAAGATCAGACAAAGAGAGAGAGATTTTCAAAAAAGGAGGGACTAGTAGGAAGAGCTATTTTAATGTGGAAAAAAAAAAAAACAAAGAATGTCAATATAGCGTATTTTAGCACGTGGATTACGAGGATTTGCAGGGTCCTATTCTCTGTCAGCTTTTGCACATATAGCTAAAGATACTACCCACTTTTCACTACTCTCTTGTAAGACTTGTATTCTATTTATTTATTTGTATATGAAATGAAGCTGTTCATATATAGATAAATAATTAATAATTAGGGTTTGTTTTTTCTTTCTTTTTTGTTGGTTTTGGAAAGAGGAAGAGAAGAAAAAAGAAATAAAAGAAAAGCTGCTTTCTGACTCGGCTCTTCTTCTTGCGTCCGGTGTTTTGACTGAACTGATGAACATCACGCGTGCCGTTCACGACAAAAAATAATCAACAGGGTTAATGTGGGTGCCACGTGTCAGATTCCTGTCTGATCCGTCGCGGCGCCGTTTCTGCGTTTCACACGTCTCGTTTGCACTTGACGTCTTTTCTTTCCTTTTTAAAATTCCGATCCGGGTCTCCCCGATTTTAATGCACACCACTCCACTAGCTTACGTTCTCCATTCTCACACACTTTTACCATGATTAAATTATTATTAATAATAAATGCTTCTTCTTCTTCATGTCCTATTTCTTTTTCTTTGTAAAGAATAGTTTTGTTGTGTTTTAGCAAAAGAAATTGTCAACTTACTTAAGATAGGAAAATATAAACTGGAACAAGTCATTGTTTTCTTGTCATTTGGTCCGAATGTCATATTTCATGATATTAATATTGATAGAGACTAGAGTTCGACCAATTATATACGTAAATAGGTCGGTGCGCATCATTTCCTTTTTTTTTTTTTTTTTCTTTTTGGACAAAACATCATTTCAACTTGAGACTTATATTTAACGATGTGATCATGTGGGTCTCTAAAATGGGAAATTGGCAACCTTCTTTTTTGGGGTAGGGAAAAGCTGCTGTCACGTTTCCACATTAACATGGCTCGTATTACGGTTTACATGATTACAAAATCATCCACTGCGGCACTGCCTATTGTTGCATTCCATGGTACCAGCATACGCATGGGTAAAATCGTCACCCTATGCAATATTCTAATTTACTAAATATTTTATAGAGAGTTGATTTTCTCACTTCTCTTTCGGCCACTTACACTTTCTTTATTGATAATTGTATACTCTCACTCATCTTTTATCCACTTAGAGCATCTCCAAGGGAGATGTCAAATATAAAATATCAAATTTAAATTTGATAGTTGATGTGGCAATTTGACATTTACATAGTTTTACACTCCACCCAAAATGTCAAATAAATAATTATTATAACAGTCAAATCATTTAAAATAAAGAAGAAAAAAAGGAAAAAGGAAAATCATAAATAAAAGTAACAACTAGCTGTCTTTAAAAAATAACAAAATATTTATTTGACATATTTGCTTTTGAAATGTCAAAAGTAACAACTGAACCTCCAGTCTTCATTTCACATCAACTTTGACAATTCGGTTGGAGTGATATGAGATGTTATTTTTAACTATTAAATATTTATGTGGTACTTTTGACATATCGGTTGGAGATGCTCTTACACTCTTATTTTTTGTTATAATAAAAAATACGAGTGTAATTAGAAAAAAATCAAGTGGGAAAATCAACCCCTATTTTATATTATTTTTAATGATTAAAAAAAACGTAAGCTATTGAATATTTTGACCATGCAATATATATCCAATCCTTTGGAATTGCGATACAGAGGCCCACCTCCGTTATTAATTTAAAACATTAAAAACAATTTGATTTAGAGTTGGTCAGTAGGTGGGTTGGTGGGATTGGATCGCGACTTCCACAATACGACATCGTATTCTCAAGATTGGTTGGGTTGTGGACTTGTGATCTATTCGGTGATTTTTTTATCATGAAAACAGTCGGCATCGGACGATCTATCTTTGACGCTGAAATCGAGTGTGTGATAGTAGCTACTTTCTCTCTTGCACTCTGTTCAACAGCGCTTTGGAACTTAAACAAGCAGAATTCTGAGATAATCCAGCACTTAAATTTCTAGTTTAACTTTGAAACGCTCAATAATTTGTATATTCCAAACACCGCTCGGTATGTGACGCGTGTCACACATGTATGCACCTTGCTTAGATTTTCTTACGACCTTCCTTTCTTCATGAGACGAGATGAGGAAAAGAAATAATAGCAACAATAATAATGGGTAATGATTTTTCCACTCCTATTTTATCCATTTACACTTTTTTTTTAGTTATAAAAAAAGAGTGTAAGTGAATAAAATAGGAGAAAAAAGAGTGGAAAAATCACCACTCATAATAATTCTCATCTCACTTACTAATTATATAAAGATTACTGTGTCATCCCGCGGAGTCTTGATGGTCCTCCTACCCACTTCTTTCTTTTGGTCGAATCTCCTACGTACTCACTTCAGTCTCAACTCATCAAGCCATACAAGACAAGTTAATTAAGCTGTAAATAATAATATTATTATTATTATGCTGCTAATACAATTTACGAAGCCTGCACAACATATTCTCAATGGGAGTAAGAATGGTGTGTGGAACCCACTACGACTCTGAGCAATCATCCGATGGAATTGTTGACTGAGGCGTGATGAGAGCTACTAATTAGAGGCTAAGACCATTTTGATACCTACAACATAATGCAATAGCTCCCACTTAGAAAACAAACTTCCTTATTTTCATTTTTTCCTATATATTTGCTCTATTTCTCTTTTTATGTCACTTATCATAAGATGAGAGAAATCGAAAATACACAATAAAACGGACATTATGACAACCAGTATCAAAAAATCTATCACGAAACCATTGTAGACAATAAGTACATGATATATATCTCACCCCCAACATTTTATAAGGTTGATTTTGCAACTTGCTTTGCAAAACTGAAGATGGAGAAAGAATAATTATTTAAAAGAAATGATGATTTAACCACAGCACTTATGGCGCGCATTAATGAAGTTGAGAGGGGATTAAGAGTGTCATCCAATGGGAATAGTATAAGTGAAAGATTGTAAGACGTGTCGGGAGAGTGTGTGAACTTTAGAGAACAAGCAAATGATTGAGATTGTAATTGAACATTATAATTAAGCCTTCCATTATGATTATGAGTTATGACCGAAACAAAAGCAAAATAAAAAGGAGATAGGATCAAAATCATAAATTTAATAAAGAGAATAAGACCAAATATATGATGTGGTGGGGGTTGGGGGGGAGGGGTCCACACTCGAGTACAGTGATAATTGAGAGTGAAAGAAGCTAAAAAAAATATGAGGCGTGGTATGAGGGGAACATGGAAACAGTGTACGTGTAGGGATGCAAGGAGACACTGGTTCTGAAATATTATCATGAGAGAGAGCTCCGTTTTGTCTTTACATTTATTTACAGTCTAGCCTCTCTTTTTTAAATTTTCTTCTCTACCCTAATTTTAATTTTGTACCAATGTTCATTCATTTATGTTCATCCAGTCCGGTGTCATTATCCTCTCCTCCTCTCTTTGGTGCTACTTTTGGGGTATGTGGGCCGAGATTCTAGGCAGCTTTGAGGGCTTTTCTCTGAAACAAAATAGAAAAGGCCCTTTATATTGCAATAGGTCATCACTATACTGATTGCTCTCCCTTTTTTCCGTCCTATTGCAAATGACCCACTAATGTAGTGGCTCAGAAAAAGTCCTCGGTTAAAGTTTTAATATTCGTGTAGGGTGTGTAAATTTAGTATGCTATTACCCCTCTCAATAAAAAAAATGCATTCAAAAAACATCAAATTGACACCTCTTATATAGAAAAAAAAAATTAACAGTCAAGTTACATTGTTTGATTTGTATTTAATTTAAAATATGGAAATATCAATTCACAGAAATTGTTTTAAAAGAGACGCTAGAAAAATGCAATGCATCAGTACCCAGTTGCCAATATTATGCTTTTGTTTTATCAAAAATGAAGTTTTGGGCTGGAAGGGATGAGCCCTTGAAATATGTGAAGCCCGTCCTCAAAAATGTATGTACGCGATCCCCATTGGGACCGAAAGCCCATTCTCTTCTCGAGCTGTTTTCCAGACACAAATATTTGTCATACAACAGAAGAGAGTATTTGTTGTGGCAAGGCTATAGGTACAGCCCATTCTCTTCAATTATTAATGAATAATAGCTTCAGTTTCGTTTTCAACTCAAATATGGAATTATTCGTTGCACATTTCCAATTGGGTTTGGGTGGGAGGATGATTAATTTTAAGTCATTCGGCAGCGGGCACTGACAAAATTATATATACTAGTTTAGTTTCACCATCTCTTCTATTCTCTTGTGTACCTGCATATAATTAATTAATAAATTCATAAAGTTCATATCGTTGTGTTTCTTATTTTAAATTTTTTTAATATTTATTTATTATATTATATGAATAGAAAGGGGTGGGAGAAGATGGGGTTTCCAAATTCCAGGTAGGTGAATGATTCTCAACTCCCCATGTGCGCCGTTGTTTTTGTAAATGAGAAAAATACACAAAGGGTCGTGACAAAGTCTTCCACATAATCCGGCGTTGTCACATGCTTCCCCCCTAACCTCTAATTTATATCTTTGCTTCTCCACGGGCTTTGCTTTACAAGTTACACTATCCATGTGAAACCAAAAATAAACACACACATATATAAACTAGTTTTAATTAGAACCTTTGTTTTTCTCTACCTTTTATTATCTCACTAACCCACATCATATTCTCCGCACTCTTTTTATCATCTTCCATTCTATATTAAAAGTGGATTACGTTTCTACATCCGCTTTTAAGCCCTTAACATAAGAAATGCAATCACCTGAGGTTTTGGGGATTGGTTTTAGTAAGCTCTTAACATAAGAAATTACGTGTTGTAAAAGTTTTAGAGAAAATAAAAATAAAAAGAGCAACCAGTGGGGCAGTGACGAAGTCCTGTACCTAGTTTGAGATAGATGGATTATGAACTCAAAATCAATATTAATTCTTTGGTCTAACATGATCTCATTGATTGATTCGATTGCTAGATAACAACTAACCCCGTAAACCTCTAACCACCAAATCCTATTGCTAAACAAGCCAATCATTTCCAATCATTTGTTGTAATTTCAAAGGATAAAATAAATAAACAGCTGAGGACGATTATTGATTAGGGGTTTGAGTAATTATGTGCCAAACTCTCTCTCTCACCCACCGCAATTTGCCCCTCACCACTACACACTACATTACATCCTAATATATATCCTATATAGTATAGTGGACTAATGAGGCCCTAATCTCTTGCCACAAGTGTGTACTTAATTTGTAATCTACGAGTCTACGACCATCCTCTCTAGAAAGAAAGGCAGTTAGAAGAATCAACGTCCAAAGACAGCTAGGACTTAATTGATGCTTTTAATATTATATATAAAAAAGTTATTCGACCTCTTTTAGAGAAGTAATATATTATTATAGCTACATATTAAATAAATGTATGCGAAATAAGAGTTATAAATTTATCCTAGATAAATATGCTTGTTCCTGCTCTATATATGATCCAAGTAAAGACGGAATGAGTTGATGATTAGAAGGCAAGAGGGCGAAGGTTAATGCATGAGAACTTGGTGGGATACGGCCTATCTTTTCGACTATGGATTTTCTCGGGAATGATCATTGTATATATGCATGCATTATCGTTATCCACCATATAGGTCTATAGATATAGATATAGAAATAAATAGCTGGCCATTTGCGTATTTGATTGGCGTTACGTTAAGTAGAGCCATGTCAAGAGTCAAGACATGTGGGTGTGTGAGAATCAGATTCAGATGGAATTGAATTGAAGATTGCTCCTAATCTCTATGAGTAGAGAACTTGAGAATGATCAGGAAGAGAGAATCTATGGGCTCCTCCTATATCGTACCAATGAGTGACGAGATGACAAACGACAATTGCAATGAGGGAGGGAGGGAGGGAGGGATGAATAATATTAATTAATATTATTGATTGAAATTTGAAATGAATTGAGCCCAGGGTTAATTGATTCTTTTCTTTTGTGTTCACCGTCCAAATGATGGCCTGGTCTGAAATGCTGGAGCAACAAGAGAAGCTTTTTTTTGGTTTTGTTTGGAGCTTAGAGCGTGGAGCGTGCGTTTGCATAATAATTATAGAAGAAGCTCCTCCTTTTAGTGTTGTTACGTAAGATAAGAATATGATAGATGGACATGGCCGCATGGGGCACATAATATATTGCACGTACGTGCACTGCTGGTACGCTTTAGGTAGGGTGAGTGCACTTCTATCTGTACTGTCTTCTCCTTTCGGTTCCACAGTTGCACGGAACCCAAATCACTCATCATCCCCATCTTCTGCCTGACCATCTCTCATCTCATAAAGTTGGGCTTCCCACCTGTATCCGCACTCTGCTGACTGGCTGCTGCAATATTTTTTCTTCTTTCTTTTGGGTCAAAATCAATAAATCTATGCAATTTTGTTCCTTTACAACACATTACATGGATGATATGGCCAATTGGGTCCTCAAGTCAAGCCCCATAACATGATGCACTAAACAAGATTAGTTGAATATCGCAAAGTCAGGTCATCATTTACAGTATTTGTTATATGGTCCAAAATCAATTCCGGGTCAAATATCCACAGAGAGAGAGAGAGAGAGAGAGAGAGAGAGAGAGGCTAAAATCCAGCTGATTAGACTTTGATTGCCACATACTCCACCATATGATATCAAATGTATTTGGAGAGAGATGAGTCACGAGTGTGTGTGAAAAATGTTAGTCACACACAAACACACGTCAATAAAAACAAAACTATCTGACTACTCTTATATATTTAACAGGATAGGAGACCAACATGAACCCGTTTCTGCATCACGCGGCGGGGCTGTGCAAATTACAATACAACTGTACATTCAGTGTACCTTTCAACCTTCCAGAATCCAGATGCCATGCCACATTGTTTTCAAAATTAGCATTTTTCTTCATTCCATTTTTCAAAATTGCTGGAAACGTTTATGTTGGTGATATATTTAAATTACATGTACAACCAAGATTGAGGTGTTGACTAAGTTCCCCCTATATTCCGTTTTCATGTTTCATTTATATATGATAACAACGATCACTGAGCTGTTTATGGATATATCATCACTGTATCTTTATAATTAAAATAAAATGCAAACTAGGAAACGCTGTTTTGAAAATGACATTGTCAAACACCTGTTCGGCTCACATAAAAAGAGAAAAACCAAACAACTCCCCACCCAATGAGTTAAAGAGTTGGGGGGCTACAGTTCATAGCTCATACTATCACTGTGAGCCGAGCCTTTCGGAGGACACCTCATATAACGAGTCGAGTATATATGACTGCGATAAAGAACTCCTCAGGGAGAATGTGATAGATCGGAATGAGACTATTTATTGGGTCTTTGAAGACCGACCCAACCACTATGGCGCCATGGCTTGACTAGAGATGCATTAAATAAAACAGCTTGGCATACAGGAAAGGTCAGTTGATGCGCATCCCATCCTTAAGCAGGTGTCGCTTTATCCTTTGATCTCTGAGAAAACAGGTTGGTGATAAAAAGGGAACATTTAATACACCTCCCATCATTGTTCACCTGTCACTTCGCCACCAGACCCCTGTCACAAAGCAGGGTGGTCAGAAACAGAGCATTAACTTAGGGGAATAAAGAAAAGATCTATCCCATAAAATATTTGGGTCTATCCTTCTTCCCCCTATAAATACTCTTCACATATTTCTGGACAAAGGTAATAAATCCTCTCATAGTAAAAACCCTACATCCATTCTTTCTCCATCTTAAGTTAGTTTCTGACTTAACCATCAAAGAGGGTTAGACTGGGATCAGCCTCAGTCAGCCCTTATTCTGATATCGCTCAAAGTGTGCAGATCTTCCCTTGGAGATTATCCATACTCAAAGGTCTAGTATGGGCCCCAGCACTCGGATAGGGCCCGAGTCATCTATACGAGAAGGATACGTGGTTTACAACTTCAATTAGCATTACAAGATAAACAATTGTTTGATTGGCATTAATCACAAACTGTGTTATTATGACTCATATATTCACGCTTTAATCACAACACTAAGTATACTATAATATTATCTACTAACTTCAACATACTCTATAAGAGGTTGATGGCTAAAACTTATCCCCCCTAATCCCTTTGAAAACTGTGAGATTATGAGAGATAAGTTTGTCATCAACCTCTTATGAATAGTTCACATTCATCATTCAAATTAGACGACAATATATATCTATATTTTGTCTTGATTGCACATGAAATGTAAGCACTTTGCTAGTCTAGTCCTTACTAACAAACGAGGCATGTGTTTTTTATCAACTAATTATATCCAAATGGGATAGATTGAAAAGTAAAGCATGGTGGTGGTGCAGTGTTCTGACATTGGACGGTATAGCATGTCTTAATTAGTAAAGCTAATTAAGCGGTGACAAATGAAACTCCTATTCTATCTGTTGCATTGCGTACCAGTCTCTGAGCCATGTAAGAAGTTGCTTGCAGCTTGTTTCCAGTACGAGGCATGCTATGTTGCAAAATCCTCCCTGATGTTTTGTATTAATCTGAATTACCTTTAATTAAACAAATAGCAAAACGACAAATTAATATCAAACAATTAAGCAAAACGGAACATCAAATTAACATCCATTACGTGGCAGTCTATGACAACTGTACTAGCTGTACCCTCAAAAGAAAAAAATAGACTTTACTGCGTACGTAGACCGAAAGTGGGTACAGTATAAATCCAAAGCATTGAAAGATATAAAAAAGCATAAACCCAAAGCACAAGTCGACCAATTAAAGAGAGACTGTTAATTAACAATTAGTTATTACTAAGTACGTCACTAAACTAGCTTACATTTGTCACCCATCGTCCGACTCAATTGCCATGAAAAAAGCTTAATTAAAAAAAAAGACATTCCCCCCACCCCCTAAACAAATTGTAATCTTCCCCACTTCCAAATGCAAATACCAACAAAAGTTGTAAGTTTTGATGAGTTAAAACAAACTTAACTGCGCGCATACTACAAAAGTGTCCGTGTCCGCATTCCACCGTCCTAAAGCTAGCCAGCTATTACTATTATTTTTCTTTTCTTTTCTTTTCTTTTTTGCATTTCTTGATGAGATGAGATGCCTAAAAGTTATTACAAGCTTAATTTGTAGTTTCTGTTGCTAAATGCTTTTTAAAACATATTTTATATTTTATGTTATCAACAATGTCGCTCGGACTCGTGTCATGGTTTGCAAATTTACAATTGGTTGCGTAAAGTGGTTTTATGCGATTTTCATTTCACTTTTTATTTTAAAATTGTGACAGCCCGTACTAGAAGGAGAGGACTGGCTCTCTCTCTCTCTCTCTCTCTCTCTCTCTCTCAAAGCTTCCGAACCTAGACGCCCTTTTGAAAAGTACCACTAAGCCTTCCCCTCCAACTCCAACTGGCCTTGTACACACAAGACCAATGCTCATTGGCTAATTTGGGAGGCGAAGGAGGTCCCACCACAAGGCTGGGTCCCATCCAATTGGTTGATCAAGGGGCCCGTTGTCATGCGTTCCAACTTCCAAGACAAGTGGCCGTGCCATGTCATCCCCTGACATTTACGTGGGATAACGATATTCATAGAGAACCGCGCACTCGGATATGGAACTGCGCCACGTCATCAGTTTGTGGGACCCGAGACCTTCCCCTCCTTGATAGTAGTAGTCGACATCATTTTACCAGTCATCCAATTCAGTCCCAGTAGATAATTGACTCCATTTATTTTAAAAATAAAAAATAGAAAACGTTGAAAGAAAACCACAGCTGGTGGGTCTAATTTCCGAGTTACCCTTTTCCTTAAATCCTGCATATATTCCCCCAAATCTTTCTGAAATTTGTGTCGTAATGGAAACAAATGAGAGGGAGAAATTAAAAAACAGAAAGAAAACAAACTCGAGGAAAATTATAAATGTGCAGCAAATATTATAGCACTAGTGTATGTTGACAGGATTTGATTGAAGATGTGTCTGTTAAAACAATGAACGATGATTTCAAAAGAAGCCAAGCCATGATCCTCAAATCCTTACAAGCTATAGCTATCAGTGAGTGTGTGTGAGGGTACCAAGTACCAGCCATGCAAATTCAAATTAATGTGACGTTTTTGGGGGGGATGCACCCTACCTCCCATGACATGCACGTGGACCCATTGGATCTCCATGGGCGCATATTAATTGACCCTATGTTTTTTTGTTAGTGCATAGTTTAATAATGTCTTTTAGGCCTTTTAAATCTTTAGGGTGAGATAATGGAAAATGATTGATGTTGATGATCACTTAAGTGTCAGATGTCGCGATCTCGCGCCCCTAATTAGAAAAATAAAACTGAATTTTTGTTTGGGTGGGATGCTCAAATATGGGCAAATAAGTGATTAGGAGGGGAACATTTTGGCTCTTTGTTTTTGGGGCTATAAAACAACAGGGACGATGGGGCATCCTTGCACATGGGGCATGGCCAGATTTGGAGAATACAAAATCGTTGCCTTTAATAAGAGGTTGCAGCATAAATAATTTTATAAGTTTGGAGCAGCCAAAGGGCATCTTCTTCTGTAGGTAATGAATGAATGTTATGGTAATACTAATAGCTAGATTCAAGTTCAACCAGTACTTCTCGAGAAGAAAAAAACAACTTTCTTCGTTCTTTTTTCTTCACAAGTATTATCAAGCATGCATGTGGTGGCGGGTTCTTAGTTTCCGTTGTCTTCAACTTCGATTTCGATCGTGTGCAAAAAGCATAATGCACGGACATCATCACAATTTCACGTACTCTTAAATGTTTCCTATTTCTATTATTTTATTATTTGGTCTCGGCGGCTTTAAGATTGAAATAGTCAAATTTGTACTATAACAATTTAGGAGGCATGTTGCTACTTATTAGACTAACGAAAATAATTGATCACTCTAAAGGACTAGGTAATGCAATTAATTGTACAAACAAACCATGATTATATTCACTTACTTTTATCTTTTACATTACTATTATATTTTATAGAAAATAAGTGAGAGAGTGGAGATGATATTTACCATAAAAAGCAAGTGGAGTCCAAAATACCTATTCATTTTGAAATAGGAAACATTATCTTATTGCACGAAGTATGTATATTTTGAATACTTGGATGCCTACTCTGTTGGAGGAAGAATACTCTCTTGGATATGCTCTTAGATATTATTTATGAACAATTTACTAGTTGTTTTACGCACAAAGAATTAAGATGCTTCCATGGTTTACAAATCTATACATGACTTGTACTCTTCCGTATTGACCCCTCTTCTTCTACCTTGTTTTTCATTGTATTGTTATATTTTTATTTTTCGCTTACTTGGGCTACAATAGTTCATACTACAATCAACTTTTAACTTTCACATCTCCAAAGAAAGGTTAACTACCTTCCTTGTAGTTTCAATAGCAAATATCATTAATGATTATGATCCATTGATACATATTTACGCGTTCAAATTATGAATGAGATATCAATATCTTATCAATTTATTATAATGTAATTTTCCGGGTTAATAGCCTTTATCCCTTCTGACCAAAAAAAAAGAAAAAAAAACCTTTATCCCTTATCATGAACCTATTAGGTAACTTTGAAATCAAATCCCTATAACATAGCAAGCTGGTGATGAAAATGCTACATATCAAGCCTTAACTAAGTTAACTTTCATCGGAAGATCACAGGACATCATGGCAATCTTGGTAAGAAATCAGATTTAATCTGAATTACGCGTCAACTTTTGGACAGTAGTATGGTACAATGTTTGTATCCATCACTCAACAACAACAACAACAATCAGCAAATCACTGCCTTACACACGTGTGCGAAAAACAGCAGACAGTAAGTACTGTGTTGTAATTATCTCAAAAAATAAGGGCATTTCCTAAACCCCGTCTCTATAAGATTCTCCTCCCCTCCCCAAAGCACAGACCCCCAAATTTCCCACTCACCTCATATTTGCAGCATACAGAACCCAAAAACCCCAAGCCGACCGAGTTCGCATTTTCCATCGCTTTCCAGCAAAATGTCAGCCGGACTGGGAAAATGTAGCAAGATCCGCCACATTGTGAGGCTCCGCCAACTGCTGCGGCGGTGGCGCAGCAAGGCCCGCATGTCAGCCAATCGCATACCGTCGGATGTTCCCGCAGGACACGTGGCCGTCAGCGTGGGCAGCAGTTGCACCCGATTTGTGGTGCGCGCGTCGTACCTGAACCACCCCGTCTTCAAGAAGCTCCTAGTAGAAGCCGAGGAGGAGTACGGCTTCTCCAACCAAGGTCCGCTCGCGATACCCTGCGACGAGTCACTCTTCGAAGAGGTGCTCCGATTCATTTCTCGATCCGAGTCGGGTGGGTCGACCCGGTTCGTCAATCTAGACGACTTCCAAAGATACTGTCACGCGGGCATCCGGAGTAACCTCGATTTCTGGGCCGATTCTCGACCGTTGCTTCGTGGATTTTCAGATAAAACAATTTGGTAAGCAAAGCGGAAAACCAAGTGCGTTTAGTTGGTAATTTTAATTTGGTTTCTGAAAATAATACAAAAACGCGCTTCGGTTCTCTCACCCGGGTGGACTCAGTCCGAGTTATATCGCTCTCCATGGCAGCCAGCCAGCCAGCCATCAGTTTGATTGAAGAGAGTAAATTGTTAATGATATGACACGAAGAGTTCGAGCCTAAAATGGGGCTCGGATGGATTAACCCAGTTGGGTGTACTTAGTGATTGACGATGGGGCCTTTTTGTTTGTTGTTTTTCCTTGAAAGTTATATGATTATTGGGCACTGAGTAAGAGTACATGAAACTCCGAAGAATGCTATGGAGATGGCAAATGGGTGGGGAGTGATCCACCGGTCGTCCCGGGTTCGAATCGGAGTGGAGGCAGAGAAGCGAGCTGCTCCTGCTGCTGCTGAGGAGAAAGATGAGCAAACAAAACAAAATTACCGAATATTATTTATTGGGTCTCGATTTTCCTTGTAAATTCTGTGATTTATTGATTAATTAAAGATAAATTGTAGAGAAATTTTATCTTGATTGTTCATTATAGCTATATTTATATATGCCTTTTAGTTTGACAACTAACCGTTTGTTGGCTGTGTAGCTTTTGTTATGCCTTATAGTTTTATATGAATTTCAATCATGGGAGTGGGAGACGAGACGGTGTGGAAATTATAGTGGCGCCAATCCACGTGAAACCAAAGCCAGAGTGTCTCTGTTTCCTTCGCTTCACCTCCTGCTCCTGATTCCATCTCGTCTGTTTTTTTAACCAACAAATTATTGTGTGTTATATATACTTTTGCTGTAATTACTTTTTTTCATTTTTTATAACAAAAAACCAAAAAACACAAAATGAATTGGGTTCAAAATGGACACAACCCAGTGTAGACTTGTTGATGCACTCATAGTTGAGCAAGCGTATAGTTGCAGAAAGAGAGAGAGAGAGAGGAGTGATTTTCGAATTAAGACATTGAGAATAATTAAGCTGGCAGGAAAGGCAACAACTTTTTGATGGGCCACAGAAGAAGGGAAGTCCTAGAGAGACCAACCAACTAATCATAGAGAATAATGAACCTTTGACCAATTATTATGAAGCCTGTGCATGCATAATTGCGTTCCAAAATCTCCAGAGCTTTTAGACTCAGAAATTAGTAGGTTCATTCATTCACTCATGTTAATTTAGATTATAAATAAACAAACACTCAAGTCAAGACCCAGCAACAGATGCAAGCCACTACAATTGCCTTTTCATGCTGACTTTTGACCTCCTCCCCTTCTGCCACCCATGTTAATGAATGGGCCTTCCGTAGCTCTAAACCGATTCTTTTGCATCCCTTTCCAAATGGGAAAAACCCAACATTCATTTTTTTTTTTTCAAAAATAAAGAGAAAAATAAAAGAAAGTAGCTAGTGTGTGTATGTCCGTCATCATTGGTGCCTAGGATAGTTTGCTTGACTTTTGGGTGATGGTTGAACTTGAAACCTCTGTAATTAATCTTATCTTTATTGTCCGTCATTAGTGTCTAGGTCAAATAAGTGTCCAGTTTTGAAGAGCAAGTCAATGTTTGACATGTTTGAGAATTGAGAGACTTATTTGTTATTGAAGCTGCATATGAGTAACATCTCAGAAATTGCATTAGCGCATGTGAAATGTACAGTAGCCGTGCCACCGGGTACAATCTCATAATATATATGTGGTGTTGGAAAATGACATGATATGAGATAGCACAAAAAAGAATAAAGCACCGCTTCAACACAACAGCAGCATGTGAAACTGCTTTGGGAAATGGGTGTCTTAATCAATAACCCGACCATGCTTTAAATGCCCCTATCTCAATCCTCAAGCTTTTTGAGTCCAAGCAAGTACCAAATTCAAAACCACAGAATGAGGTGGGTGGTTCATACTGAACTGAAAGCACTAGAGCCAGTGGTAGTTGCCAACATCACTTTCTCTTGGGAGCCTTTAAAAACACCAACATAAACCCCAAAAAGAAAAAAATCATGTGAATTTTACAAATGGAAGTCAATTCATGGGGTTGCAAAAAGAGGGTTGATTTTCGGTTTTGAATCCATTTGGGTGAATGAATGGAAATGCAGATTCCAACTTATGGGGAATGAATACGGGGCCAAATCTAGTCGGGGTGGGCTCGCTTTCATTTGGATTCGGAAATATTTGGACGGTTGGATAAGGGTAGGGGATGTGTCTTGACCCTCTTTAGAGTCATCCTCCCACTAACACAAAAGCAATTGGTTCCTTCCACCTAACCTAAAGGGCTTTCTGGAAGCTATTTTGATTGCCTGATTAAGCCTGGGGTACGTTCACGATATAAATACCTACTTTGGTTTGGTTCATCAAGCAGAAAAAACTGTTGTTCTTTTCCTTTTTCAAATTATGTACGTCTTTGCAAGGCGTAGATATACGTCTTTTCAAGGCGAAGACGAGAAAAAGATGGAAATTGTTGGTCAGGTGAGCTTCAGATCAGAGGGCCCGTGTTGAAGTAATAAAAACAGGCAGCTAGGCCTAGGTCCGTGGTCTAAATCGGCTTCTAAGCCCACACAGTATCTTGAGCCTCAATAGCTGGACCCATAACAAATTTTCTGGGGATGAACTATTTGGGCTTCAAACTAGGCCACATTTTCTGAGGAGATGATGAATGAGATTGCCGGTTGTTGGAGGCCTAAAATATCTACAAGTTTAGTACGGCAAACCAAACACTGCTCCCTCACCGGCACGGCTTAGTTAATGAGGAATTCGATAATTCATATGTTAGCTGTCAGCCCTTTAATAAAAACACTGTGGTAGGCCAAAATGTCCCACTCTAGCTCTATATATAGCCTATAGGAGGTGCATGCACAAAATCACAACCCAATAAAACTCTCCGTTTCTTTCTCACTGCATGCCTGCCTGCCTCATGTGACAGAGAGAGAGAGAGAGAGAGACCGGGCGCATGTGAACCACAAACGTGCAATTACAATAGCCATCAAGCCAAGATTGCAAGTCTCATGTCTGACCCCATCATGATTCATGCCTATTTATCATCTCTTCAGACTCAGACTGAGGGCCATCCTCCAAAACGCAAAATAACAAGTGATGAGAGAGAGAAGTTGACAATTTATGAGGTTGAGAACATTGTGAATGAATGGGACGAGCTTTGGATCTCCACATCTAATAAATTGGACCACTTTGCTCTTTTCTTCCACGCTTGCTTCTACTTTATAAATTGGACCACATTTGTTTATGTTTTTTAGTAAAGAAATAGTTCACATAAGGACAATATTAGGGTTTTTATTTTTTACAGTCATCATCATCATCACAGCATTAGGCGTGGCAACAAACAAACAAACAAACAAACAACAGAACAGTAGTAGTGGAAAAACGAGAATGAATTGAATACGTATAGAAGAAGAATATCAGTTTAACTTGTGTGTTTCCAAAACAGGAAGTTTAACGACCTCTGTAAGAATTCCCTCATGCTCATGGGTCACGTGGTCATTCTCCAAAACATTACACAAAAGAAGAAAAGTTGTTACTTCATTCACTCTCACTCCATCCAACAACCACATTTCCCAGAAGAAGAAAAAAAGCATCATACTATTACTGATGCTTTATATATTAATTCTTTTCGACATATATATTCAGAATTATATTTCTCTCTTCGTTCTTTTTTTGGATGGACGGATTAATGTAGCTATAGGAGGGAGGGACTGTGTAGAGGTAAAGATTAGTTCTCTTAATGATGGATTACCGAAAGCAAAAATAGCTATAATCATTCCCCATTATCACTAATATCTTTTAGTGAAGAAAACAAGGAAATTTACTTGGCACTTTTCCGGCAAAAGTGATTTATTAAATATAATATTAATAATGACTTATGCAGAAGAAGCCAAAACCCCATGAATTGTATGTTGTTGCTTTCAAATGATAAAATGAATGAATAATTGTACTGAACAACAGCTAGCAAAATAATAAGTCATTCGTTCTCATTGATAAACACGAGTAAATTATGATTTGCATTGCTTAATTAATGGGTTTGGACAGATTCATTTACCTGAAAAAAGAAACAAGGGAAAGGAACAGTACTAGCTAGTAGTTAAGCTAGCAGAGAAAGTTTGTAGGTTGGCTGACACACAGTCACCGCATAAAATGACTGATGACATGATGGTGTTGTTCTTGTGAAGCCTCAGACAGAGCCTCCTCCTCCTCCTCAATCTGTATTCAGTAACTAACAGGCCAACAACTGTTATGTCATGATGGGCCCATTGATTCTTAATCTTCCCCAAGCCATGGCCCAGCTTGTATCCCATCAGGTTAGTTTTGGATGTCAAATCGAGGATGCCCTAAACCAACCCCGACTTAGAATTCCCAACATATTATTTCTTTTGTTTTCTTTCTAGAAGGGTTGTGTAAATTAAATACATAAAATGCCATAGAAACAAACAGCCTAGTAGTCTACCCACTTTCTCATTCGTCTAAGTCGTGTAATGCATGATCAGTCAATTTTGTAAAGAGAAAATGGATGACACTGTTGTTGGCGTTACTCTCCTACTCACGTTAACTATATGCAAATTAAGATATAATAACAAGAAACCCCATCGAGATTTTCCTCTGACAAAAAAATAAAAAAATAAGTAAAAAAGTAAATGTAAATGATGATGATGATTATGATGCTGATGATCGCTCTGGGGAAAAGCTAAAAAAGAAAAGAAAAGAAAAGCAGTGCGGATAGGTGAC
Organism: Prunus mume; assembly: GCF_029339155.1. Lineage (NCBI taxonomy): Eukaryota > Viridiplantae > Streptophyta > Magnoliopsida > Rosales > Rosaceae > Prunus > Prunus mume. The sequence continues at coordinate 14,655,266 of NC_142699.1, forward strand.
TTGTAGAAGTACCAAAGGCAAATCGAATCCAAGGAAAGAAAAACTCAATTACTTTGGCATAGGAATTGAAAAGTGTGGGTATATGGTAATGGGAAGGTGGACTAAAGCTGTCTGTCTCTGTCTGTCTTGCGCATTCTATTCTATTCTATTCTATTCTTACTAGTTACTATTACATCTACTACATGCACCCAAATGCCACTCCTACTCTACTACCCTACTACTTTACTACTAACCTATTCACAAAATTCTTTCGTACCAACAAAGCAAAGGTAGCAAAATTCCCTATTCCCACAAAACTTTCAATTATAAATATTAAATATATTATGAATGATCAAAAAACACCTCCATGTTTTTCGTCAAAAAGAAAGAAGAAAAAAAACCACCACCATGTTAGCAATCATTCTCTCACCTCAAACACTACTATAAGTTATAACCCAACCCAACGTTTTTTTCAATATGAATAAATTTTAAAAAAACCCTCTATTTTATGGAATTTGAAGGCTGTAAAACACCACAACATTGGCAATATAAATGAATGATGATGATATGTATACTGCTTACGTAGGTGCCAGGTGTGCATGTGCGTTGCAACTTTTATAAAATAAAATTTTAAAACCTAATTAAGATATTCCCCATATTATAGAGGCAGAGCTTTCGTAGTTTTTTATAATATGGTTCACCTATTTAAGCATCTCAAGTTGTTGAAGAGACTATTAAAGATGCTCTAATAATAATAATAATAATAATAATAATGTTGTATTGGCAATTCAACGCCTCCTATATTAATATATTCATGCGTGTGTGTGTGTGATCTTGAGCCATGTAAAGAATAACATTTCACCCTTTCTCACTTCCAACTCGCAAGACCCATTGGTTGGTGGATGCCTCTTTTTTAATTTACCTGCTTCCCAAATCGGGGATTGCAATGCAAATGCAAGCCTGTTTAAACTTTGACTGCTTCAGAAGAAAGATAAATTAAATTAATTGAACAAAGAACAAATATATATATATATATATATATATACACACACATTATGCTGTTTGTTTAATAAATAATATGGCAAGCAGGTGACATGAAGTCTCTCTTTGACATGCAAGCAAAGTCACCATCGCACCAATATTCGGTACAAAGCGAGTATTCAAATTGGGGATGCATGCGCCTGTGCCTATCGTTTGTAGCTGGCAATGGAATTTATTTTACAATTCCATATATAGTTAATAGTTGGCACCTGGCACCTTGGAAGCATCTGTTTTTCTACTTTATCCTCTTCCTCCTCCTCTCTTCCCTTCAAGAGTTAGTCTTTTCAGTATGCTTGCTAATACCCAAAAATTTGCTCTTACCCCCACCATGCCACCACCTACAAATCATATCACATCTTAGTAGAATTCTGTGTCAAAATGACAACTAAACCACCGCTGTTATAAATTATTTACACCAAACAAACCCATTTTTCCCATTTATAGATGTAGATTTGGAGTGCATCAATCAAGTAATTAGGCAAAAGTCAATTGCCCATAATCATATTTTAATTAACATAAGTAACTGAATAAAATTGTCAGTGGCTTGGGGACAAACGAAGGAAAGGGTCAGGCTGTTGACAAATGCGCAGGCATGACATGACTTGGATTGTTCTGTAAGTCTTTCTATTGTATATCATCCCGCTAATGACTCTATTAATTGTAGGTGTCGTTGATTAATTAGTTGTGGATATGTTCCTTTAATTTGCATTGGTCGACCAAATGGACACGGTTGTTAACTTGTTGGCTTCATCAATTTCATTAGAGAGACTTCTTAATTTCCAATGCATGCATTTTATCAAATCTAATCTAATGCCTCATTGGTGTTTTCAGTCATCTGCATGTCACCTAAAACGAGTATAACTTCAAATACTCAAAAGTCAAAACCTTCCAATTTCCAATTTATATACTCTAGGGTGGTTCGGTTTCGTTAGCATATATAATATTATTATACAACTAAATGCACACATGAACAAACAACTCCCATCTTCATATGTATCACGTAATCATATTTGAAAGAAGTTGAGGTTCCATCCCAAAGTCAATTAGCAATAGAGGGAGTAGCCAAACTCCTTATAAACCCATATAAGATTTTAAAACTTTTCAATATGAAACTTTTTACCTTCATATTCTCACAATATTATTATAGGTATTCTATAATTTCTCAATGTTTGATTGATAGGTACTGCTAGAGTGGGAATAAGAATTATACTCCATTTCCTAAACCATCCTATAATGCAATTGCTATTTTTCGAATGTAGGATTTTGAGTTCTAACAAATTCCCATCATATAGTGTTTGGAATAACAACATTGAAATCGAGATAAGGAAATAGTTTTGAACATTTCAATATCAAACTATGTTTTGAACATTTTACCTATAACATAATGATGATGTAGGAAAACAACGAATGCATGTGGGAAAAAAAAAAAGAAAAAAGTACTGGAAAGTTTTATCTCCTTTTATTGTTCCTTATTTAGAAAACTATAAGTTGGAACAATTTTGAAACCATATTCAGTGGTACCAACAAAAATTGAAAAAAAAAAAAAACTCATATTCTTCAATACGTATTTTTCCCATAAAAAGAAAAGAATACCACTTAGATTCTCCATCCTCTAGTCATAAACTTGACTGGTTCAAATGTATCCATAACCACTTTAGATTCTTATACAGTTATTATAGTTATCCATATTTAAAAAGGAAAAAAAAAAAAACAGAAACAATATATACATTGAGTACATTGTGATGGTTGCTCATGACTCGTGATCGTGAGTTAATTGTATTTTCTCCATCTACAAGAAAAAATGATATTGAATTAAATCTTGTCATGTATGATGATTTAAGGGAAAGAAACATAAGCTGTTATGCTACTATGTGTCTGTACTTTGTCGGTTGAAAATTAGCCAAAGAGGCAAACATAAACAACCTAAATTTTCTTACAGATATATACTTGGGTTTTTACTTGCTGAGTTGCTAAGGAAAGAAGACAATTACAGAAATTTGTTAAAAAAAAAAAAACAAAACAAAAACATGTGAAGAAGTAGTTGGTAGGTATTTGTGGAGTCCAAAGGAAAACGGAGAGGATAATCTTGGTTTTAATAATCTTGTTGTGATGTTTTGTTTTTGTATTATAGGAGCTTGGACTTGGGTTTGGTAAGTTTTGTGTATTATAGAATATAGACTGTCGTCATTGGAAGCTAAAATTAATAATTTAATTAAGGGCTGCCGACGCTGTCAATTTCGGCAATTAAGGCCTAAGTAGTCTGGTTATATGAAACGAGGTCGCTTTCTATCAACACGTGTCCTAGCCTATCTGAGGTGGGAGAGAGAGAGAGAGAGAGAGTCAGTGGTCCCTACCTGATAACAAGCCTAAAGCTTGTCTACGACAATGGAAGGCTGAAACGTGTGGTGCGTGGGGACCACGTGTCTTTTTCCGCCTCGTTTTCATTGGATGCTGCTGCTCCACCTCTGCTCCACTATGCACTGTAGAGACGCTCTCTGCCTCTTTATGGGCCTTATCTCTACGCGCTTCGGTGTGCTTGTGGACCCACTCGCTCAATTTTGGGGTCCATATTAAGTAAGCAGCGAGTTTGGCCGATTGAGTTTGGATAAATTTCACTTGCAAATTGTAATTAAATTAACAAGTCATTAGAGCATCTCAAAGGAGATGTCAAATACTAAATATCAAATTTAAATTTAATAGTGATGTAGAATTTGACATTTATATAGTTTTACACTCCACCGATATGTCAAATAAATAATTATTGTAACAGAATCAAATCATTTAAGATAAAGTTTAAAAAATATATAAAAGGAAAATAATAAATGAAAGTAACAACAATCTATCTTTAAAAATAATAAAATATTCATTTGACCACTTATTGGGATATCAAAAATAACATCTCAACCTCCTTTGACACATCGATTGAAGTGATGTGAGATGTTATTCTAATCTTAAATATTTATGTACTTTTGACACATCTGTTTGAGATGTTCTTAAACGGTGTGATTTGGCTACAAAATTATTCATTAGAATACAATATCACTGGTCACATGATACGTAGGTGGTAGAGTATGAGTGCCTTTTTATTTTAGAGAAAACAAAAAAAACAAAAAAAAGACTAGAGCATAAGAGGCCCTAGGCACAAGCAAATAAGGCGGCTGCCTAAGGCCCTCCTATCCTACCCCAATTTATATAATACCATATCTACATATCAATATTATTTATAAAAAAAACTATAATATATAAATATTATGTTAGTTCCAAACCAATTATTGTAAATATAAGAAAAAAACTTACCTAATCATTCAATTCAAAACTAAAAAAGGAAACTCAATAAAGGCCCACTAACCGTAAAAACAAAAAACTTGCCCAATTACCCGATTCAAAATTAAAAAGAGGAAACTCAATAAAAACCTAATTTTTTAAAAAAACTTAGAGCTGAAATGAATTAACCTAATTAGGAAATTGAAAAAGATATAGTAGAAAAACTTGATTATGTAAAATAAATTGATACTTTTAAATGGAAAATGCAATACGAGTGATATTTAAGTATTTTTTGATTCATTTTTTTAAGTTGTGTAAATTACATATTGATTGTTTCTTTTATGTTACAATTGTGAATTTGAGTCCATATAATACTTGTTTAAATCACATAAATATACATATAGAGTAGAAGGTCCCATTTACGAAGTTTACACTAGGACCTCCAAAACGTAGGACCGCCGTTAATAAGGAGGAATCATTTTCAGTTTATTATTGGGATTTCTATAAATAAATTGCAAAAGCTTCTATAAAAGTTTATACAAAACAATTTGTTCAAGGGTGAATTTTAATTGAATAAAAACCAATAGTAGGTAAACTTATTGAAGGTTTATACAAGAATGTGGCTTGGCTAAGAGTTAGAGAACAATTTTGTTTAGCATGCTTCGCTTCCCACCGCTTCATAATTTTTCAAAGGATCAAACTTGGTAAAGTTTTTTGGACAAAGTTGAAACCATGGAAAAGTAACAAGCTGCACCTAAATTTTTGTTTTTACTTTCCTCTAAAAATAGTTGGTGTTTGTGGTTTGAATTGAACTGTGTGATTGACCCATGTCAACTAAACAGGTTGACTTTTTAGGAAGCTGGGCGCTGGTGGGTTTGGAGGTACGGACGACCATATATTTAAAAATACCATCTCATCAACACACAGTAATTGTCACTGTTGATGTTTCACGTTCATAGTCGCCGTTGTGTAACAGTGCCATGGCATGGACATCCCTTTTTGGTTATAGACTGACTGCCACTCCCACTCCCCCCCACTCTCTAAAATCCCCGCGCTAAATCATTAAAGTAAAAATTAAATAATTTATTTGTCATTTTTTAGGTGTGTATTAGGTTTGGGTGGGTGAATGCGTCATTTTCTTTTTGATTAGGGGTAAATGCGTCATTGGATTCTGTGATGGCTGCTTAGTTAATTTCATTCTTCGTGTTTCTGCATCTGTCCAAGATCATGGTTTTATTATTTATTAGTAATTAGAAATTAATCCATAATCAATGCTTATCTTCCATGAAAAGGTGTTCTTCACTGTCGGCATAAAATAAAAGCCTTTCATTTTTTGTTTTTTTGGTATCGGGTTTTGTCCAATAAATAAATAAATAAAATTCCTCCGTCATTTAGGGTTAAAAATACAAGAAAAGAAGAAGAATCGCATTTCCTTTTCTTGTGATGATTGTGCTATGCGAGATATTGAAGTCAGCCTGTGTGTGTATTTGCGTGGTGTTGAAAGAAACGCACCACAGCACTCGTCTCACTCAGTCTAAACATTTGTAGTAAAAAAAGAGACCCGACGCCTGTGGAAAACGACAGGAGCGCCTTACACTCTGCAATCTAACGTCAAAATTCATCTGCCCAAAATATGATACCACTCCAAAACTTACTTTTGTTTGCTTTCGTTCAAAGTATTGTATTAATCATGTCGTATGACTATTTTCTACGAGGTCCATTGTTTAATGATTGATTGGGCTATGAATCACGGAAAACATCCATAAACAGAAAATTAACGGCATCTTGCCTGCATTTGTGTTTAATTTGTATAATGTAATGATTCAATAAATTATAAAATACTAAGATAATATGGTCATACGATATATTTTGTAACACTAGTTATAAAATGAGTGGAGGACGACAACAAAGTTTATTGTCCCTCTTTTTAAGGAATAGTATTAATAAATATTTATTTATATTATAATACGTGTACAAGATGTACCATGAAAATTTGAATTACATAATCGATGTTGACCTTAAAGTTTTTAAATTTTAATTTTTACATTAAAAGAGTTTGGAACAATTTGTGGGGCACATTAGGTGGTCAAAGATTAAGCAAATCTTAAAAATGAATTTTAACTTTAACGCCTAGAGATTTTGTCCTTTAATTAGGGCCTAAAAACCTATCAAACAGATTAAGGGGTAAAAGTCCAAATAAAGATCCACAACAAAATTATTTGTTGAGCTTGGCCTTTTTTTTTTGGGTGCTAAATTACGGGGATAGAAAACGATATCATAAATTAAATTATACTCTAATTAAAACAGAAAATAATAATAATAATAATAATAAGGGGGGTCCAATTGACGATCTGATGTTCCAATCTTATATTTAATATATATATATAGAAACCAAAAAAAAAAAAAAAACTAACCATGCTGTGACGGTCCACGTAGTGCCTAGTAGCCGCACCACATTCAACACAAGACATTATAGTGGTGAGCTGGACTCACTGACCATTCTAGGGACGGTGGTCCATCCAAACCCAAACCCCGTAAGTTAACACAATGTAAACATAACATACGCCAAACTGCCTTTTATCAAAAACAAAAAAACAAAAAAACAAAAAAACAAAACAGAAAAGAAGAAAAAATGAAAATACGCCAACAGCCTAACAGAACTTTCTAAATATCGCGTTACAGCTCACCTCTTGCTTCCCGCACAAGCGTAGAGGAGGTGGGACTCCACCGCCATTCTCTTTGCTCTCAGGGGTAGATTCGTCATATGATCAACCAACTTGGCTGCCAAAATATAAATATTGCCAGATTCTTAATTAAGTTAAGAAGAAGGAAAAAGAAAAGAACCATTCCCCGATGCTTTAATTAATTTGTTTTTGTTGTTTTCTTCTCCTTTTATTTCTTTATCTTTTTCAAAAAATTATTAGTAAATTGAAGGTGATGGTTTTTGGAGCTTTTTTCTAACGTCTTGCCTTTTAAGTGACACCTAAGTCCGAATATTTCACTCTTCTCGCACGGTCACACCCACCACCATCACACCACCATTTTCTTCTTCTTCTCCTCCTCCTTCCTTTCTTTCTCTCTGCTCTTCTCTTCCGAAACCTCCACCTCCACCTCCGTCGCACTCTTTCTCTTTCTATCTCCAAAACCGAGACTTACCGAATAAAGTAAATCCGAATTTCGGATCTCCATTTCGGAATATTGGAAAACTCTGTGGTCTCCATCTCGGAGTCTCCTACTCTCTATATCGGAGTGTTTCCGAAGCTGCATTTGTTCCGGTAAGCCGATTCCTTAGCCATTTCGTCACCATCGACTTCTTTCTTTATCTGTTCATCACTGGCATCTACCAGAAGGTTCTCAGAAAAGAGAGAAAAATATATTTATGTATAAAAATAAGAAATAACAAATACGGTTTTGTGTTTCTGATTCCTCCTTTTTATGTTTTCTGAAAACATGCTCTGGTTTTATGCGAGTTTTTACTCTATCAATTTGGACATGTAGTTTTTTTTTCTTCTATTTTTGTCGGTGAGGCTTCTATGCTGGTTTCGACCGATTTCCTGTTCATCTTTTTGTGTTGAATAATTTTGTTCGAGCTCGGTTTCTCAAATATGGCCATTTATTTCCGTTTTGAATCAGATTTTGAGCTTTTTCAGTGTCAGTCTTTTACTGTTGCTCAGCATATTAATTTTGGGTTAAATTACAAATATCACTTGTCTTTCACATTAACAGTCTACAGTTGCACATATATTTGTCATGATTGTTCAAACTGGATCGAATATATCAGTTTCTTCATCATTATAATTTTTTTTATTTAATTTCTATACCTTCGATTTTTAAGGTACGGTTGTTCTTCAAATCTGTAGGATCTCCAGCTCAAATTAGCTCCGTGTCGAGATCTCGGCATATTCTCTTCTGCATTAGTTGGTATGTCCTTTTTTATGATATGTATCTGCATTTCTGTCCTTCCAATGCTCTTGCAGGTTGCTAAAAGTGTAGGGAGAGAAATGAGACTTCAGATTCTCTTACCATTGTTTTTTAGTTGACATTAATTTTTTGTTTTACAAACAGATCATCATGAATATCATTAATTTAAAGATTATAAGAGTAGAAATGTAGACTCGTATTATCAAACATTTCAGCTCATTATATCGTTACAAGTATTGAAGTTTCCTTGTTTTTCCTAATCAGTCATTTTTGTTAATCGCTTCTTTTGTGTTTCCTTTTTCTCTCAACTAACAATTGTCAGTATAACTCGTAATTTTTGCAGACCTCACAGTCTAATATGGACCGACGCAGTTGGCCGTGGAAGAAAAAATCTTCTGACAAGGCTGCAGCTGAGAAAGCCGCAGCTGCAGCGGACTCTTTTGCAACCGAGGCAGAGCGAGTAAGTTCTGTCATGATATCTTTTTCTGCTTCCCTTTCTATTGATCAGGAATACCTTTGCCTTTCAACATTTTGCATATTCGCAACATTGACCCTGAAAGTGGGCACTTCTCATGGATTTTTCTTACACAGCAACTTCTGCCGTAGTTTGATGGAATTATTTAGGTCTGTTGTATACTAGTTAATTGAGGCAATATTTATTCATTAAATGTTGTGGGAGACAACCCACATTTGTCACTTGCTACAGCCCTGTCTGATGCATGTATATATGTATACACAGCCTGGGACAGAAACATGCTGCTGTTAAGTTTGTTATTCTTTTATTTCGATAAATACTGTGCTCACCAGCTTATCTTCTTAGTTTCTTTCGAATTTTGGTGCAACATGTTAATTATTCTCTTTTTCGGTTTGCTTATTACAATCAGGATAAATACAAGAAACCAAACTATGTTCAAATTTCTGTCGAGCAATATTCACATCTGACCGGTTTGGAAGATCAAGTGAAGACTTATGAGGATCAAGTGAAGACATATGAGGACCAAGTTCAGACATTGGAGGATGAAATTACAGATTTGAATGAAAAGCTCACCGCAGCCAATACAGAGATGACCAACAAGGAGAGCCTGGTTAAACAGCATACTAAAGTTGCCGAAGAAGCTGTCTCAGGTATGATATTGATATAACCTGACTACAGAAAAAATGAGTTCTTGATCAAATTCTGGTAAAGGATTTCTTGACTTGAGAGAACTTGGTATATTTAAGCACCTACTTCCTGCAGGTTGGGAAAAGGCTGAAGCAGAAGCTCTTGCGTTAAAAACTCATCTAGAATCTGTGACTCTTTTAAAGCTCACTGCTGAAGATCGGGCCTCACATTTGGATGGTGCTCTTAAAGAGTGCATGCGGCAGATACGAAATCTGAAGGAAGATCATGAACAGAAATTACAAGAAGTTGTTTTCAGCAAAACCAAGCAATGCGAAAAAATCAAGCTTGAGCTTGAAGCAAAGATATCTAATTTGGACCAAGAACTCCTAAGGTCGGCTGCTGAAAACGCTGCTATTTCCAGGTCTTTACAAGAGCGTTCAAATATGCTATTCAAGATAAACGAAGAGAAGTCACAAGCTGAGGCTGAAATTGAGCTTTTTAAGAGCAACATTGAGTCTTGTGAAAGGGAGATAAATTCTCTGAAATATGAACTCCATTTAGCTTCCAAGGAGCTGGAAATTCGTAATGAGGAAAAGGACATGAGTATGAGGTCTGCAGAAGCAGCCAACAAGCAGCATATGGAGGGTGTGAAAAAAATAGCTAAGCTAGAAGCAGAGTGCCAAAGATTACGTGGTCTTGTGCGGAAGAAGTTACCTGGTCCCGCTGCACTTGCCCAAATGAAGTTAGAGGTTGAGAGTTTAGGCCGAGATTACGGAGAAACTCGACTAAGGAGGTCTCCTGTTAAGCCTTCTAGTCCACACATGTCCCCAGTGACTGAGTTTTCTCTTGACAACGTACAGAAATTTCACAAGGAGAATGAATTTCTCACAGAACGTTTATTAGCAATGGAAGAGGAGACAAAGATGCTGAAAGAAGCTTTGGCAAAGCGCAACAGCGAATTGCAGACTTCAAGGGGTATGTGTGCTCAGACAGTCAGCAAGCTTCAAACATTAGAAGCACAACTTCAAATCAACAATCAACACAAAGGTTCCCCAAAATCCGTTGTACAAATCACCACTGAAGGTTCCTCAAGTCAGAATGCAAGTAATCCGCCAAGTTTGACCTCCTTGTCCGAAGATGGAAATGATGATGACAGAAGCTGTGCTGAGTCTTGGGCTACAACATTGGGGTCTGATCTCTCTCACATCAGGAAGGAGAAGAGCAATCAAAAGTCAAACAAAGCTGAAAATCAAAACCATTTGAATCTTATGGATGACTTTCTGGAGATGGAGAAGTTGGCTTGTTTGCCAAATGACTCGAATGGAGCCGTCTCCATTTCAGACGGTCCAAACAATAAGACATCGGAAAGAGAGAATCATGATGCTTCAGGAGATGTCACTGCTGAAAAAGATATCCAATCGGAGCAGCAGCATGATTTAAGTCCTTTGGAAGGTGATCAGGCATCTTCTAATGTGAAACTGTCCGGATTAAGTCCTGAATCTGATGAAAACCAGCTGCCCCTGGTGAAGCTCCGATCAAAAATCTCTATGCTATTGGAGCTCTTATCTAAGGACACTGATTTTGGGAAAGTTATTGAGGATATCAAACTAGTCGTCCAGGAAACACAAGATACTCTGCACCCGCATACTGTAAACTGCATTACTGAGGAAGTTCACAGCTCAGATGCCATATGTGACAGGCAGGCAAATCCTGAGGATTCTGGCTTAACTACAGAAAAGGAAATCACTTTGTCCCAGCCAGCCAGGGGGACGATGGAACTAATGAGTGAAGATCTGGCATCTGCCATTTCTTTGATTAATGACTTTGTGCTATTCTTGGGCAAAGAAGTGATGGGAGTGCATGACACGTTTCCTGATGGCAATGAATTAAGCCATAAGATTGAAGAATTCTCTGGCGCATTTAATAAAGCTATTCATGGAAACTTAAGTTTGGCTGATTTTGTTCTTGGCCTTTCTCATGTTTTAGCAAACGTCGGTGAGCTGAAATTTAATGTTCTAGGCTACAAGGGTGTTGAAACAGAAACTAATAGTCCTGATTGTATTGACAAGGTAGTATTACCGGAGAATAAGTTAGTTGAGAAGGATTCATCAGAAAGATATCAAAATGTTTGTGTCCACATTTCTAATCATTCTAACCCTGAAGTTCCTGATGATGGAAATCTAGTCTCTGGGTATGAATCAAATGCGGCACCATGCAAAATCTCACTGGAGGAGTTCGAACAAATGAAATCAGAGAAAGATAACCTTGCAATGGATTTGGAAAGATGTAACGAAACTCTGGAGATGACAAAGTCTCAGTTGCAGGAAACTGAACAGCTTCTCGCAGAAGCTAAATCACAATTTGCTTCCACTCAAAATTCAAATAGCTTAGCCGAAACGCAGCTAAGATGTATGGCAGAATCATACAGGTCACTAGAGGTGCGGGCTGAGGAATTAGGAGCTGAAGTGAAGCTTCTGCAAGTCAGAACTGAGACTCTGGAAAGTGAGCTTCAAGAAGAAAAAAGAAATCATCAAGATGCTTTGGCCAGATGCACGGAACTTCAAGAGCAGTTGAAAAGGTTAGTTGCAATCTTTATCCATGAGGTGGCATCTACCATATGTACTCTCAGAACTGAAACATTATATCCGCATTTTAAAAAGTAGCTATTTATATGTTCCAGAAACTAGTGTTTTTAGTCCTTGGACTTGCATGACACTGTTGGTTGAAATTGAGTGAAAAAAATTAAACTATTTACTTGGTCTCAGGTTTTGTGATTGTCTCTAACTTCTGCATCTCTTAATCTTCTTTAGGAATGAGCTCTTGGCAGCTGAGACTGAATTCAAGACCAAACAGGTGAGGCTACGTTCACTTTGTGCTTCTAAAATTGGAGTTGGAGAGACTGGCTTTAAACAACTTGAAATGTCGTAGGAAAAAAAAACACCAGATATTTTCAATCATATCAAAAGAAGTATTGATCAGTCACTCAAGAATTTGTACTTAGGATCTCTTATCCCGAATAGATTTTTATTCAAAGCTCAGTTCAACAGAATTCTAGAACTAATTGGGGTTAGCTAGTTGTTTTATTTTCTGTCAGTTAGCCCTTATGCATGCTTTTGTATTTTCAAGATGCTAATAGTTTGAACTTGATATTTTGTCGTTACAGGACAGGGAGTTGGCTGATGCAGCAGAGAAGCTTGCCGAGTGTCAAGAAACCATATTTCTTCTAGGCAAGCAGTTGAAATCTTTGCATCCGCAAACAGAGCACATGGGATCTCCATGCAGTGAGAGGAGTCAAAAGGGTGAAGGGTTCACTGAGGACGAACCCACTACCACGGTGCGAGACTCAGATCAAGCCGAGATGGAGGGCACTGCTTTTGCCAATGTAAACAGAGTGGGCGGCGAGTCACCGGTGAATCTGTATAACACCCCATGTAGCCCCTCCGATACAGAGGCGAACACTCTCTTGAAATCACCTGTCAATTCCAAATATCCAAAACACAGGCCTACCAAGTCAACTTCCTCATCTGCCTCTTCTACCCCAACACCAGAGAAACATCAACGCGGCTTCAGCAGATTCTTTTCCTCCAAAGGAAAGAATGGTTATTAGACTTGCAGCTCGAGAGCCTGAATAATATATATTGGTGGTTGGAAAGACCGTTAAAAAGTAATAATTAGAAGCAGCACCAAAGATGGAGACCTTCCTTCATTCGTGTCGTGTGATAGAAAAATCTTTTGTTGGGAATTCCTAGGTGTTTGAAGCTTTAATCTGAGGGGAATACTTGTGAAGGTCAGGTAATTTTGTAACTAATGGCTCTGTATATGATATCCATCTGTTAATTTGTTTCTCTCTCTTGCACGCCTTCTGTATTTTGGTTAATTCAACCATGACATAGTTTATGGACTGCTTCAAAGTATTTGAATATAATGTATGTCACAGTTTTCATATGAATTCGTTCTTCTTGGCAGAAGAGCTCTCTTCTTCTTCGGAATTTTGCTTCGGCCATGGGCTTTTAATTTAAGTGGTCTTTGTATCCAGGTCTACTGGACTGAAACGTCTAATGGATATGGGTTCTTGTGATAACCCATCGGGGTTTATGGGTTTGGAAAGAATAATGACATGGGCTAAGTAGTTAGTCGAATAGATATTAGGGTAGGTAGCTCTACCGTCACATGGTGGTCATCCCCGACTCATATGAAATGTTTTTGGTGTCACCGGTTGTATACACCTGTAAGTTTATTGCTCTCTCATTATATATGACTAAGACATTTTCGATCTCCGGGAATTTGAGTACAATCCATCATACACAAGTATAATTTTGTTTCTTTTATAAGCCCAAAATATTATGTTTTTCCTTTTGATTTATTGACATTTTTTACTTGATGTGACTGTTCACCTCATTTGCCATATAAAGTGTTATAAGAATGTAGTATACAAATGTGGTAAGAGTAGCATTATTCAAAAAGAAGGGTTTATGAATCTTCACGAGGTTTTTGGTGTCGCAAATATTGGGGAAATGTTCCGCTTCAATTAAGGCTAAAGTTTTGGCCTCGATCATATTCTGCGTTCGTCAGGCTGTATCACAAGAATCGTTCTTGTTGCTCGACATCCTTTTTACATGTATAAATTGAATGGTTTGAGGGAGCTCTCTGTTTTGTGCACAAAATGTTGTGAAATAATGGTTAATTGTTGTTGTAACTTTTAACAAAGCTGTTAGTTGTATTAAGTAAATTCCCTTGAAACTATTACTGTCGATTTCATGAAAGACCATCCACAGTTTCAGCAAAAGAAAATGTTACAAAGATTTTGTCAGTCGAGTGATTAATAATATCACTTGTTTGTACCACTGCATCTTTCTTTGATATATATATATATATATATTTCTTGTGTCCCTTTGGTTTCGTGTAGGACTCTTTCAAAGTTGGGTTGAAATATCTGAGGGTTGGTTGAAGAACAGTTTGCTGCTCAATCGCTTAAAAAGTTGAAGATGAAGATATAGGAAAAGGAAGGAACTGTGGTAGGCCACGATTTGCCAGAAGAGAACACACAGAAATGTGATATATATGAACCTAGTTGAAATTCCAACATGCCTACCCTACACACCTCCCAACACACATGGCTCTCCTTGACCAACACCCAACTCTCTGACTCTCTCCTCTTCAAGAGGAAAAGAATCAAAGTAGATAGCAAAAGCATTATGGTCAAGCTCAGATCTCAAACAAACCCACTTCAAAATACATGGTCATGATTCATACATAACAACAGCAAACTCGTACAGTCTAAACAAAAAGATGAATAATATCATCCATGCAGCATTTAATACCAGTGCACCGTGCACGTACTTCTTGTTCATCTTTCCTCTGCTTTTTCATGTTGACATTTGTTTTATGGTGCTGTCAATTCAAGATCTACAAGGCTTGACTTGATTGATGAGTTTGCTTGCACATCATTCCCTTTTTTTTTCTTTTTGAGTTGAAAAAACACCAATGGAAAGGAAAGTGGTTTACCTCATTTTATTTACGACTTTTCCTTTCTTCAGTAGATAGATAGATTCATGCGAAAGTTATTGCCTTTTCAATAAAGACATAATATATTTTTTTTAAATATAAATATTTTAGCAAGACGTTTCTTTCAATCCATCTGGATGGAAATTATAATAGGGAGTTTCACTAAAATACCCAAAATAGAGACTGAAATTATAAAAAAACTCAACACCCAAAACACTTTATAAACACACCCAAAATTCATCATTACACACACTCAAAACCCATTTATAAACACACTCAAAAAATATACAATTGTTGATTTTTGGGGTTGATTTTGGGTATGTTTCTATGTTTAAATAGTGTTTGAGTTTTTGTTTATAAGTATACATGTCTAGGAATTGGGTTTATTTATAAATTTGTAATTATAATATTCATGATCTAAAAAGAAACCAAGACAGAAAAAATTATCAGAATTAAAGCAAGTTAGGTCTCTTCCAATCTTCCAAACAAAAAGCCCTTTCCTTAATTATTCAATTATGCCATGCTTGTTGTTTGCCTGCTGGTGGCTGCTGATAATAACGGTGACTTGAGAACTACTTGATTTGATACTTGCATTGCATCATTGATTACTCTGCTCTTCATCTATCCCCTCCCCTTCTAAGTTGTATTATTAGTCCTCAGTTTTCCATGTTATTATAATCACTAGTTATTTCCCTCTTCTTGTAGTTGTAGTTGTAGAGCTAGAGCTTATTCTATATGGACTAAGTGCTCTAAATATATATATATATATATATATATACACATATAGTTGGTTCTTAATGCAGATAATGACTTGTTTAAAAAAAAAGAAAAAAGAAATTGCAGATAGTGACTGATTCATATTTGGAGTGGGGAGGGGAGCATATTAATATTATCTGAGTACACTGCTGATTATATGTAAATATAAAGTGTTTCCTTCCTGATTCTCCTACTAATACTATAGGCTATAGGGCTCTAGTACATGTGAAATTTGTCTCGTTTTCAACAGAGTGGTCCCTGATCCTGCTTGCTTCTTAAATTTGGGGTCTCCACCACCCTCCATCCATCTTCTGTTGGCTTTATTTCAATATTTTATTAATTAAACCCGCCATTCATGGTTAAGTGTATCAAAATCAACCAACCACTAAATGCATAATGAGGGCTAGGATTCATGGCTTCTTTTGCTAATTCCTTAATTAGTAGGGACTAGGGAGGGAGGGTGATGCATGAACATGCACAAAATGGCAGATGCTGCTGGAGATACAAATTAAGCTTTTCGAGTCAGTGGTAGCTTCTGAACTTATTAAAGTTAAATATTTAATTAATTTGTGTGTAATTGGAATTGGATACAGCAGAAAACTCTGCTTGCTTCCTTGCCTGGTTCACTGAATATATATATATATATCTCTGTTTTTATAATTTCATGCTTTCCTAGTAAACGGCCTACTTCTCAAAAGACTCTCCTCCACTACCAGTGTACCACTAGCCCAAGTAGCCATGTTCTGTTTCATACTTCCTGCTAAACAGTAGACTGACCTCCCCAAGTCAAAGATTTTATGCAGATCTTGGGGCCTCCTGCCTTGCCATTAAGCATGACTTATGTATCAACAAAATGAAATAATAATATTTCCGTGCCTGTTCGGGGTTTGGTTGCAATTTTTTTTTAAATTTATAACTAACTATAGATGTTCGGTTCATTTTAGCCCTGACAAATTATGTTAGAGAAAAAGAAAGCGAGAATCTTATGGTGAGACATGGGTATTTCTTTGTATATTCTAATTTACGTTGTACAATTTTGTCATCGTTTTTGCCCTTGTATCATATATCTGGATTGTTTTGTCATCGTCTTTCGTCCATGGATCAAATGTCTTCCCTATAATTTCCATGTGCAGGTGGGATATGATCTTATCTTTTCCGTTTTCAATTGTATATCCCATAATTCCTTTGATCCATCCAACCAACAACCTAAGGAATTATAAGAGTATCCTTAGAAAAACTTTAATTTAATTTATAAAAATAAAAAGCATCATGTGAAGCAATTACTTTAGTTTGTCATTATTTTAAGTTTTACAAGAACAAAGCAATTACTTTTTCAGTTTCCAACTCAACAACCGGAAAAAGTGAGTTGGTTCAAAGGGCACAAAATGTCCAGACATCGATGCGATGCGAGAGAGCGAGCAAGCAAGCATGTACGGTATTTGAGTACGCTGCAAATGCCAATGTGTTGAAATTACCATTCTACCCTACAATAAAGCTGTGTCTGGAGGACTCGCTGCAGCAGCAACGGATGGAATGGAATGGAAGAAGCTGATATAATATTTTAATATAAGATGATGATGATGAAACTATCATATATATATATATATATATCTTTTAATTCCTTCCTGGTCCAAGCTCCAACAGTGGTATTACTATAAAACCAAAGATTTATTATGTGGAGGAGAAGGTCAAGTGGGTCTGAAATCTGAACCATCCATTTGGTGGGACAGTTGCTATAATGCAACTTTTGGACCAAATTCAGCAGAATATTCCATGTTATTGTTACCCCCACCCCACGCCCAAACCAAACTATAGAAAATGAAGTGCAGAATCAGGGTTTCATTGGTGAACAACCATAAAGACATACATGATACATGGATGCAGATTCAGGGTACTAGTGGTGTTTTCAAATTTGTAGACTGACTGACACAACACAACATTGTGCAATACTTGATGACCCTCAAATCTAACAGAACATGCATGATCGTATCGATCTGCTCCATAATTTATGTTGCTTGCTTGCAAAATATTTCTCAACAGAACAATCCGTTAAGAATCTCTGTTGCTGTTTAACAGTTTTAACTGCAAAACTGTTGAGTAAAGTTAACCAGAGAGCGACAGAGCAGCATAAAACATGGGCATGCACGCACATCAGACAAAACCCAGAAAAGAAAACAAGAGCAGGTGAAACAAGAAAAAGGGTGACAGCCCCAATTATAATATTATTAATATTCCGTCTCCCACAGGGTACATTGGTGTACCACCCCACACCACCACCGTGGGGAAAGTTTCAAACTAGATCAGATTTACAAATTCCAAACCCCTATAATTTAATTTCAATGGGTTTTTTCTTGAATTTCTTTTTGGGTCAGACACAGAGAGTCGTTGTAATTTCAAATTTGTAAGAGAACAATCCCATAACAGAGGGAAAAAAAAAAGGAGAAAATTAAAAACAGAGAAGCAGTAAAGCAGCTTCATCTTGAATCTTCAGCCATTTTCTCCCAAAGCAACTAACAAGCAAGGCTAGGCTAGGCTAGTGGTGACTTGAAAATCTTGTCTTTTTCACCTGAGCATGGATGTTAATGACTGAAAAGCAACTTCTTCACAAGGAATTGTGAGACCCATGTCGTGGTCAAATCCAAATTCTTCTTCTGCTTGATGAAGCAAGCTTTGGAACTCAGGGCGAGTCAAGAAGGAGATTGGTATAATGTATCTGCTTCTGTTTTCTCCAACATAAACCACAAAATGGCCCTTGGGGACATCCAAAGGGAGACCTTGTTCATCATAGTGTTGCTGTTTCTTCCCCAAGCTTGAGCACCTCTTGAGAATTTGCTTCAGCACAGCTGTTTGTGGAAGTCTGTTTGATTTTCTGATAGCCATTTGATCTGTTTTTTTCTTTTTGAGTAGATTGTGTCTGTTTCCTCAAATCAAAATCAAAATTAAAATCAAATTGAGGATTCGGAGTTTTGAGTAAAAGGTGAAGAAGGTAGAGGGGGTGCGTAGGGGTATTTATGGTGAGACACTGAGGCTTGAGTTGAGAAGGTAGAGAGTAGAGAGAGGAACAGTCATGTGGGGTTGTAGGGATATAAGACAGAGAGAGGGTGTTTATAGGGGTTTGTGTGAGCTCAAAGACATGCAGGGAGCCAACCCCATTGGGTTTACATCCTCTTGTTGCCCCCCCAAAGGACAACTTGGTCCCTCTTTCCTCTCTCTGACTTACATTTCAATTTTCATGCAACTCTCTCCTCTCCGGTAATATTTTTGTCTTCGTTAATGTCCTTTCACTTTGAGAAACATCCCACCAATTTCCTACTATTGCTCCTTTTCAAGTTATTTACTTTACTTAGTCCTCTTCCATTCAAAATTTTGTCTCAGGATAAAAGGGAAATAGGGCAATTTCCTGGAAATTGATATTAAAAAGTAGTAAACTATAATGCAATGTCCAGTCCAGTGTGTACTAGTCTAGCAGCCTATGACTACACTTTTTCCAATTTTCATGCTCTCTGTTTAGGACGCTATCGGGTCTAAGTTCAAAGACTAATAAAATCATTAACCCTATTTCAACTTTTCAACTAAGTTTCATAGTTGGGTTTGTCTCCTCTTTTTGTGTCGTGTGACACATTCTTCCTTTTTTTTGGGTTTCAGCTTTGAAATCCCCCAGAGCCTATTGGTAACTTTTCCCACATCCCTCTCTCTCTCTCTCGCTTTCTCAACAAGTCACAAAGACCTAAGCATTGTTGTTCTGATTATGAGTTAATTATTCCAGGCCCTGGCCCATGAACAATTCCGCTTGCTAATTGTCAATAGTTATAACCTAATAAGGTTTTCAAGTAAAACTGGTAATTCCTAATCCTAGACCCAGTCATAAACCATTATTTCCATTCAAAACGAGTAAATTGAAAACTGCATGTGCATGCATGTAAGCGTACAACCAGTTGTTGAGCTTGGTCATCTTGAATGCCGCTGGGTTCATCATTTTGTGTTTGTTTCTACTGTATATAAATCATTGGCAGATGAGAGGTGCAGTTATTCACATGCATATAGCTAGCTATTGATGCATTGCTTGCAGGATTTCAATGGGTTAATAATCCCGAGCCCCACCACCCCCACCCGTGACAGCAACGTACATTACACCAAAATAACAATGAATGAATTGACCAGTTACAAGGATTATTATTCTTAAACCTTTCTGGTGGTATCAGTAAGCATTTCCTTGAGAGACTTTTCTGGTAGGCACACACAAGAAGAACATGAAACACGATCCTTTTTTTTTCCTTGCTAGCTAGGCATTGAAGGTGCTTGTACTGCCTTAAGTAGGAAAACAAGAAACAGAGAGACCTTCGCAAACAGAGAGAGGATATAAACATAGACGACCTACCGGTTCCAGCCACATTAATGTTCAATTTGAACAGCAGTAGAAAGAAACTCAACCATAAAACCATTAAAATTTGAGCCAATTACGCAAGCAAAAAACATGTATCCAAAATTCATGAAAAGGGCTTCTTAAAGAGAAAGTAAGTAAGAAAAGCTAAGCTAACAGAATTAAAAGGGCTGCTAGCTCGGAAAGGTAGTGTCTTTTTCTTGAAGATATTCTTCTTCTAGCTCCTTAATCTAATATAATGAAGGAATTAGCTTGAGGATTACATGACAAAGAATTGATGATAGACGTGTGTAATGTGTTGTGGTCCTCGTGCTAGTACGAGCATCAGTACATCCAATACCAAGACAGACAGGAGCCTAGTCATGATCAGCTCTGCCTCTGGCTGGCTCTATGCATAATTAATTAATTGGTATGAGGTGGATTCATTAAAGAGATGCCATTGCTGATTGCACCCCCACCCCCATGTTCTGAGGCCCAGAAAAAAGCTTCTGTTTCTCAACTATAACAATGCCCTTTTAAATGCTGATACGGCTATGTCCTGCAATGTCCTCTCTTCAGTCTTCACTACAAGTTTCTCCCTTTCCCATTTACCAACTATCTTAATATTTATTTCAGTGTAAGTGAATGAAAGAGAAGTGATAAAATCAACTTATTTTCCACTTCAATTTTATCCACTTACACTTATTTTTTAGTTATAAAATGAAGTATAAGTAGATAGAATTAGAGTGGAGAAATCACTACGCTCTTTATTTATAGTACTTAGGTTTCGACGGCTATGATTGCATTGCATGCGCCTACTACATCGCGTGTAAGGCTGCAAGCCACAATACTTGTCTGTCCTTTACACCTTCCCGTTTACGGAATTAACAGGCTCATCATCATGAGTGGTTAACCCAAGACTTGACAGTTGATTGATTGCATTTGGAGCCTTCATTGCAAAGCGTGTTCATATATGTCAAATTTATATATCGATTGTTAATGTCTATAAATTATAATTTGACTGGGCCATAGGCTTTGCAATGTTCAAAAGAAACTACCACCCCCCATGTTCTGCGGTTTGGATTGGCTGGTAAATGGAGGATAAAAACAGCAAAACACGAGGATATGGACCCGCCATTTGTCACCCAAGCACACTCACAGTCACTGACTCGGACTACTGTACTGTGCTCCCTCTCTCAATTACCAACCGTCTTCTTTTTTGATCTAATTCTAGGTCCAGACTCCAGGGTAGAAAATGACCCAACTATCACATGTCTCTGCCTCCAACATCTCTTCTTCTTTGTAAAGAAGAATGGACAACACAATATTAAGGCAGTTATTACACTTGAAGATGAAAATAAAATAGCCCAAATGTTGTTGCTTTGTTGATAGGATCCCCCCATAATAATTGGTAGGGAAATGAGACTATATGGTTCTCATGACTCATGACTCGTGATGCAGAGTGAATAGAAAATGATCCTTCATGTTCATGAAATGCCAATCAGACACAAAAACATGTTCCACAGTCCACACTGAGACTAAGAAAAGTTTGAGTTCGACTATACTTAGGTGCCAAATGGCATAAAGCTACATATTGTACCATATGCCTCTCTACCTACACTTGACCTACATCTACATATAATCTGTACCCTACCATAATCGATCTACATCAAACCCATTCATCTTGCGTACACTAATATGCAAACGTCTCTCTTCAAATTCAAAGAGAAAATTCAAATTTGATGACAATGGAATTTATGGAATGGCCCCATTACAGCTCACCTTGGAACTCAGAGCACCAAAGGACTTTACAAGGATGTACCTCAACCATATGTATGTGCACATGTACTGTATTACAAATAGGGGGAAATTTTATATGTCAAGTTCAAATTAGTCTATAGGGTACATAACTGACCCACCATATAGATACATAGCAGGGACACCATTCTACTTGGAGGGTCCAAGCCAGGTTGGATAATTTGTTGCATGGTCACCATTATAGCCCAACTACAGCAGTGTGGAGGCATAAATGGAGCAATAAAATATAGGAACCAATGAGTTTTGACATAACTTGCTAGCTAAAGTAGATTGTGTTGAAACTGGTATGTTTATTTTTTATTTTTAAAAATATATATTCAATAATTCAATAATTGGCTTTTAAATTGTCTTTATTAATAGGAGTTATTTTCTATTAATATGGGCTGAATCTTTTTTCAACTGATGCATTGATGTCCTTAAAGCCCACAACGTATCTTTGTGATAAATGTTGTATATATATATATATCTTATATAGCTAGCAGAGAAAAGATACAGACCATAGCTGCTGCCTTTCTCCTCTTCATATATTTTTGTTATTTTCTAAATAAGGTTTCTGAGCAACATAAAAACCCGGTGTTTGTATTCGGGTCCTTTCTTAGTGCATGGAAGAACCTAGATAGAGTAGATTCTGGGGCTGTTTTATCCTGGGGACGTAGTGGCCTTTTCTGAACTGTTTGCACAAATTGGGCAATCGCGAAACGTCTTAAAGAGAGTGACTTTGTACTCGACTCATCCCAAGAATCGTTCATAGCTTCACAATGAATTTTTCCGGATAATATTGTTCTTAATTTTCTCTGCATCAACATATTGGATAGTCAAAAAGCAACTACCCATATAAGTTGATTTGAACTTTACAGTTAAAGAGATCGAACTTTAGACCTCTTTTAATTTTAAAAAGAGAAATATCACTAAACTAATAATTAGTTTGTTTAAACTTTAAGGAGAAATTTCAAGTTTTCAACCACCTCTCAAGTGAAGCAATAACAAAAGAAAAGAAAAGGGAGATTTTAAACCTCTAACTACTCACCAACATTGTATAAAAGTAACAGTGATAACTAACATATGAGTTTCTGTTGACTTCACCATGTGGTCAACGCACTCAATAATCGTAACGAATAATAATGCAGGTAACGAATGAATGTTGTGCGATTTGAAAACCACATGTGTATGTATATATACACAGACATAGGGATCATAAATGAACTGTTGGAATAATTATTTGCAAATTAAGACAAGTAAATTAGTTTCACGTGCCAACTAATAAGTCATGGCTGGTAGTACTGGAAACCATTATTAAGGGCAAGTTTGGCATTGATTTGTTGTGAGAAAAATCAAGAAAGTAGTTTGGCGTTTGGTAAACTTTTTGTTATAAGTATTGTTTATACTGATTCTCATAATTAGAAAATGATTGCATAATCATTAAACAAAACCCTCTTCAAAATTGATTCCTACATAATCAGAAACGAAAGCCTTATTATTGCTTTCTCTTATAACTTATCTCACAACAATTTTTAACAATAATTAATTTTCTTATAATTTATCAAACTTGGGCTTTCCAAATTTTTTTTAAAATAAAATCACCCAAATAAGCAATGTCTAAATAAGCACTAAGTTCCAAAATCCTTGTTCCGTTCGAACAAACCTGGGCTTAATTACATAACAATGAAATTCCATCGCAGGCAAGCCAAGCATTTTAAATATGACATTGAAATGTGACCGGCCCAGCCCAAATTATATCAGCTACGTTGAGGTTAAAAAAGCAGCAGGAGCAGCACAAAATAAGAATGCATAAATTGTAGAAAAATAAGTACTTACCCATTATATAAATATAACCTCATAAACAAAAAAATTGGGTGACAAAGGGAAAAAGAAAATCAATATTTTACAGGCATTCGTTAGCAAACACGATGCGGCTACTGGTTTGAGAATAAAGATTCTCAAGGTTACCCTTGTGCTGGTTGCCGGCTGGGTCGGTTATAATCTGGCTAGCGGCTACGTTCTTCTCCTGCTAGACTGGAATTAACTTAGCTGACTGAAACTCTGCTATTAATTTTATCATTGATTTGATATCTAAGCAGACAAAACGGCTTGTTGCTCTGATGCCTCCTCTGTTTGCAAGCTCTCATAATAGTTGACTAGAACCTTCCATCCCCCGGGACACATAAAACCATCAGGAGGGCTTTCTCCGCTCTTTGCAAAAGCTCTCATCTGAAACAACAAGTGTTTACCAAATTCACGTTGAAGATATGAAGATATATGATTTTCCTAATTAATAAGGCATTTAACATGAAGCCTTGACCACAGAGACACTATTTTCATCAAACAAAAGAAGTTGTGTTCCTACCTTGGTTCCAGAGATGAAGAGGAAATCTTTAGCACGCGAAGGATCAAAAAATGCCATCTTTTTCTCCACATTGTCATAAGCTGCCACCTGCCATATATAATTAAAAAAGAAGAGTAGTTGGCAGGCACACACAAAGGAGCAAATTATCATCTGTCATTACTAGTGTTGTATCCAGCAACCACTACTAAATCACTGATGAAGCTACTACAATCTCAAGAGCCAAGTGAAATAAACAATTGTGTTGCAGGATATACTACCAAGTAGAATTCATCAAATTTGAATTAGTATAACTCTGATGTAACAAATCCGTCAGTCAAGACTAAAAGCAGCGTGTAATTTCACCTACCCTGAAGGGCAAAATATTGAGCTTCTCGAGCCCAGGAGCCATGCTTAACACCTTTTTCCCATGGTCAGGGTCATATAAATCCCTCTTCTCTGTTGGGTGTCCCATACCGGCAGGATCACGGCCCACAATGTAGAAATTTGCGCCTGCATTTATCCGTGCTTTGGCATGCCACTGTACCTCAGTTGGGCCTGCATAGTGCATAGGTGATGGAAATATACCCACAATGGTAGTTTCAGGGTCAAGAACTCCATCTTCTAGGACCTGAGCAGAATTAAAACATTTAAAAACTACCCATTGCAAGAATCACAATGCATCTATGGCACTTGAATGCATATGCGAAAAACACGGCCAACCAACAAAATGGTTAAACACCAAAATGTAAACAGATGATTTGCAGGTTATATGCAACAGAATGCTATCATTTCTGGTGGCAGGTCAAATGCTTAGCATATCCTAGATCGAAATTATATGGAAAGGAAATGCATGATGGTGACCTTGCTATGTTGCTCCATCCGAACATCCAAGGGCACATCATCAGGCTTTGTGAAACCTCCTAAAGGATGAAGCAAAAGAATTGGATTCTTGTAGCCCATTTCCAAGAGTCGCCTGCGTGTATCGTTCATCAACAAAGCATGGCCGTTATGTACAGGATTTCTCAGCTGAAAAGCAAAAACGGCATCAGCCTGACGCCTATCAAATTCTTTGCGGAGCTGTTGAGGAGAGAGTCTGTAGTGATCAAGCCCATCGTTATATTTGATATGCTCTAATACTTCCAAATCGCCGCCAATAAGCCAGTTTCCAGCTGGTGTGATGGCCTCTTCAACATATGGCAGTCCCGGAGCGGTTGACCCCCAAGTTCTAGCAATCCTTTCTTCTTTGTTATGCTTGTAAATCTCAATGCTACAACAAATACAAATATAAACGAAAGCTAAGGGATAAGACTAGGTAAAGTCGGTAAGGCATGCATTTATATTTGTAGTTTATGAAATTTAACAAGATTTTATGTCAAATACACAGGATTTGTGAGAGTCTCTCAATGAATTAGTAAGAAATGCACCTGTTTAGTTGTGTTGCATGTGTGTACAGTTCAGTGAATTTCTAAAGGGTAAAATAGTGGATGCCGTATCAGATGTGTAATTACAATAAAGAAATATGCAAATTGACTTTTCAAAATCAGAAACAAGTCCCCATCTTTCACTGGGAACTTGATGCTTGCTTACGCTGTCTGTCACCATACATAAAGAAATACATAATATGACATTCCTTCCGCACGAATTTAGGTGATTACCACTGAATAATATATACAATTAAAATATTTTAAAAAAACCCAGACGGCATAAATTTCCATGTGCAAACAATCTACGGCTATTTAGAAGATGAACTAGATTTCTTAACTATCACTATCACTGTATAGACCGAAAAAAAGAGAACGAAGAAGACGGAATCAAATAGAATAAGGGAATCAAATCATCAAACACTAAACAAGGATTAAAGTAAATTATCGTGCTTGACCAGGGTCTGACCTGCTTAATATACCAATTAAATCTCCATTAGGTCCAAGCAACCCCACAATAGGCGACGACCCAATTCTCTCCTTAGTCTCGTCGTCAATAGCCAACACAATGGGAAGCGACATATTGACCACAGACCCATCTTGGGTTCTCAAGGAATTGAAGTGCAAGCTCTGCAAGTACTGGTCCTCCCTCATGAACCCTCTCAATGGGCTGGCCCATCCCTCGCTGATGACGTGGACCCACTCAAGATCAACCTTTGTAAGATTCACCTTGGGCAGTGACTCTGCCTCCAAGGCCTTGGAGGCTTTCTTGCTCTCCGGCACCACAAGATCAACCAGAGCCCCGCCGTCCGGGTCAATCAGCGAGCTCCTGATGGCGGGTTGACCCGGTTGAGCAGAAGCATGCATTGCGGAATTGTTGGAGACGACGGAGAGTAACGGGTCGCAATGGTAAATGGGTTTGGTTCGAAGCTTAACCTTAAAGTTTGCGACTTTGGTAGTGTTTTTGGAAGTGTTGAGGTTGAGATTGAGGTAGGAGGTGGTAACGTGGAGTTTAATGGTCAGAGACATGGCTGTTGGGATTTGGGAGAATAGTGCTGCTGATGGAGTGGTTGTAGTACAGAAGAGATCCGGTTAATCTGGGAAATTGTAATATGGCCTCTCAATTTGGCGAACATCTTGGTCTGGTGGGATAGAAGAGCAGGGAATAACAAGTGATCTATGGACCGAAACAGACCACGCGTTTGCGCTGAGCCTTTGATTGATGCCTGCAGCTGCTACTTGGTTTTTTTGGTGGTCTCAACTCAATCTCATACTTAAGTACGTTGGGGACCAGAAGAAGCCTTTTGTCAAGTGTGAGGTTTTCATATGGGCCTCTGCTTTGAAAGCAATAGAACGTGATTATAAAGCAAAGCAAAGCCCAGCCTTCCATCCACACTCAGTGGGTTTTTATTTTATGTATTTTTGCTTTTGGTGGGTGGGAATATTTGTGGAGTGAGTGTAGTGTAGTATATGCAAATAGTGGACATCACTTTCTATTCCATCATATATTATACTTTAATCCTCGTTTGTTTTCCCCTCCACTTCAACAGCTTCAAATCAGGATGCCAACGAATTCAGCCTACAATTTTGAGTACATACATTCCTTTTCTTTATTTAATGAGTTCGTGCAAACGAGTTCTCTATTATACATGAGGATGAAGCAATCTCCACAAGTCTTCCACAAACAAAAAATTGTCATATGTAGCC
The DNA here is from genome assembly GCF_029339155.1 of Prunus mume. Classification (NCBI taxonomy): domain Eukaryota; kingdom Viridiplantae; phylum Streptophyta; class Magnoliopsida; order Rosales; family Rosaceae; genus Prunus; species Prunus mume. Next base: position 14,682,463 of record NC_142699.1, read on the forward strand.
CATGACTGCGGGACATCATTGTTTTGGTAGTGCCTTTTCAATAAGCTTTATGGGTTTACCAATTAGTATAAATAAAATAGTTAAATAATCTACTGTTTTGAGTTTGACCAATAAAACGTGTATTTTAGTTTGCGAAAAATAGAAGATGATTTTTGCAAAAAATCTAACAATTAAGAGATTAGGAATCTTGTCAAATAAATAAGGCCCTCACATAATAGAATTCTACGTTGGAGGTGATCGATGGCATATGGGCCATGTTTGATCGGCCGGTTATAGCAGGCCTTCTTTATTATAGACGCTGGGCTTTCGGCTTTCGTTTTTGGAAACTTTACGGAAATTGTCGGTCGTCTGAAGCTTTAGATAGGATAGATAACCGACCTAGGAGGCTACGACTCATTAATCCCACACTGTTGAAGACAGATAAAAACCCCAGTCTGTGTTTCTTTCTTTTAAACCAAAAATAACCTCGAAGCATCTGCTTATTTTGTCCAATTGGTAGGGGTATAACCGTCCCGTCACTTGGTTTCGTACCCTAATTCGCCCCCAGCGAAGCAATTTCATATCAAAGAAAGACTAACGCACGGCTTCTGCCTTCGCAACATTCACATATAGTCTTCCTCCGAGAGCTTCAGTTAGGGTTAGGGCTGCGGTTTTCTTTAACTTTCTCGCGCCTTCTTTTTTGTTGATTTGCGAGACAGGCCTGCTAGGCTGCGAGCTGCGAGCAATTGACAATGGGAGTTCCAGCATTCTATAGATGGTTGGCGGAGAAGTATCCGCTCGTGGTGGTCGACGTGGTGGAAGAAGAACCCGTTATAATCGATAACATATCGATTCCGGTGGACACCAGTAAACCAAACCCTAATGGTCTTGAATACGACAATCTCTACCTCGACATGAACGGGATTATTCACCCCTGTTTTCACCCCGAAGATAGGGTACGCTTCGATAGATTGATTTCCTTGCTTTATTTTCTCTACAATGTGATTATGAATATATATACATGGTTTATTTTCTTGTGTTGATTTTGTTTGCTGTTCGTGCATTTATATGAATTGCAATTTGTATGCTTTGATCGTTCAGCTACAATGCCTCACGTGTAAAGTATTTCCCCCTTTTATTGGAGTGAAAATTTGCTTTGAATTTGCTTGTCTATGAAGTTCTTTATTTATTTTCTGTTAGAGCTGTATGCCTTAACCGTGTTATTTTAACTGATGCAGCCTTCTCCATCAACCTTTGATGAGGTATTTCAGTGCATGTTTGACTACATAGATAGACTCTTTGCGATGGTGCGACCTCGAAAGCTATTATACATGGCTATTGGTGAGTGTTGGAATGGGAACTGAAATTTCCTTTTGTACAAGCGAATGCTGCTATATGGTGTGCAATTTTTGTAATACTGATTATTGTAAGCAATTTATAGATGGCGTTGCCCCCAGGGCAAAAATGAATCAACAGCGGTCTCGGCGATTTAGAGCTGCTAAAGATGCAGCAGATGCGGTACGTCCTCTTGTGGATGCTAGGTGGGTCCTCCATGTGTTTGCACGTGAAGGGCTTGTATTTTTCTTGTAACTTCTCATTCTTCTATAAAGTAAGGTTTGTTCATCACAAACAACCGAGAGATGAATAAATCTGCCCATATATCTTGCCTTTATTAGTTACTGAACAAACAAAAGCAGTTTGTTCCCTTGGCACTACAAAATTTCCTCTGTAGCTTATAGTGGAGTATCTGTAGGAGTTGAAAAAATTGCATCTTATAACTATTTCTAGTGTTATCATCAATTGTGATTATATGCATATTCTTCGCTTGATTAGTTATGTTTGTTTTAGTTATTAGTGTTGCAGTTTGTGTTATTTTTAGACGACCCAACAACCTGTTCCTTCTTTGCTCATAACTCTTGTGGTGCTTGTATGGGTTGTTTCTTGAGTGGCCCATGGATGCTTCGATTGCTTGGCAGATATTCTCCCATGATTCTCTTTTCAACCTTAATCAAAGATACCTTTTGTTTTGGAATGTGTATTTGCCATAAGAAATTATATTTGGGGGATACACAGTCTTGAACCATTTATACGATGCCGGGGCATGTTAATCTCTATTCCTCTCTCTCATTCTGTGAATATGTTTTATTGATTTCTTGAATCCTTGCTTGTAACATTTTTTTTTCGGTTAGGTTTTCCAACCTCCATTGGAAGGGGGGAAGGAGGTAAGATAACAAAAGCTAGGCATTTCCATTTTTTAATTTTTGGTTTCTCTTTTATAGGCAGCTGAAGAAGAACGGCTACGTGAGGAGTTTGAAACAGAGGGGAGAAAACTTCCACCCAAACAGCAGTCACAAGTTGTTGATTCTAATGTCATCACTCCTGGGACTCAATTTATGGCTGTTTTGTCAGTTGCATTGCAATACTATATCCATCTTAGATTAAACAATGACCCTGGCTGGAAAAATGTTAAGGTATTTTCCTTGTCTTGTTCCCTTGTCTTCCTATAATTGTGTGGTTGTTCCTTTGCAATTAATATCATGGGCATCTTTTTTATTGACATTTTAATATGTTCTACTTTTAACAAATCTTTTTTTATTTTTGAAGGTTATTCTTTCTGATGCAAATGTCCCGGGTGAAGGGGAACACAAAGTTATGTCATATATTCGCCTTCAAAGAAATCTTCCCGGATATGATCCAAATACACGCCATTGCCTGTATGGTTTGGTATATTTCTTCCTTGAGCATTTGCTTGTACCCCTTATTCATTTATGCATTACTTTATAAATTGCCCTGATTATGGTCTTAAAAAGTTCCATACTCTATTAATGGGTTGTCAATTACAGGATGCCGATTTGATTATGCTTGCTTTGGCTACTCATGAAGTTCATTTTTCAATTCTTCGAGAGGTTTGCATTTATGATTTTGCAATTTTCATTCTAAAAATCAAATGAGTTTGTATTTCTGTATGGTTACCTTTATTTTCATCTTGATTCCAACGAATGCTTGTGGCCTTTGGCAATGCTACATTTTAGGTTGTTTTCACTCCTGGACAGCAAGACAAATGCTTCCTATGCGGTCAGATGGGTCATTTAGCGGCAAATTGCGAAGGAAAGGTGAAACGGAAGGCCGGAGAGTTTGATGAGAAAGCTGATGGCGAGGCTGTGGCCAAGAAGCCATACCAGGTTAGATTTTTTGCAATGCACTTACTGTATACGGATACCATAAAAGAAATGTTTAAATCTCAAAAAGTCCTTAAAGTTATTATTTTGCCCGAAAGCCCCGACTCCCACGGATTTACCCTTTGCAAAGGTGAAAAATATCAAAGTGTATCTTTTCCCCCCTCGCCCTATCTACTAAAAACTATAAAAGATAGATAGTAATAGTCATCGTCAGACTTCTCTTGTGTGGTATGGTACCTAAATCATTGGTATGAAAGAAAAAGAGGGAGGCTGTCTGTGTCTAGCATTATACCTTGAAATTGAATATTGGTGGTTTTGATTTTGGGATTGAGAATTTTCAGTTTAGAGCACTTGTGAATGTAGGTTTTGTTGGATAGAACTTGTGGCACATGTTTTGCATATTTACGAAATAATGCGTGACTATATTTAAGCTCTTATCTCTGTTTTGGCAGTTTCTCAACATCTGGACTCTTAGAGAATATTTGGAGCTTGAGATGCAAATTCCCAATTCCCCAATTGAGATTGATTCTGAGCGCATCGTAGATGATTTTATATTCATTTGTTTCTTTGTTGGCAACGATTTCTTACCACACATGCCAACACTAGAGATTCGTGAGGTATGTAACGTTTTATTAAGCCTAATAAATTGGACTATATTGATATTTCTTTCCCCTATCATATTGACAGAGGTATATATGAAAGTTTTTAAATAAAAAAATCTTGTCCATGTAGTAACTTAGTAGGGTGGTAAAATAACATTAAAAAAGATTCTTCTTGTGGCCTTTTCTTGGTGATGAGGTAAATAAGAGGAGAATATTATCCTGTTATAATTTTCTCGTTGTTGATTTTTCAGGGCGCGATCAACTTGCTTTTCGCTGTATACAAAAAGGAATTTAGGGCATTGGGTGGATATTTGACTGATGGAAGTAAGGTATGTAAGCGACTGTATTGTAGGCTATTTAAGTAAATAATTTACATTTGGCTTTGCCATGTCCTCTATAGTATTCTTATTTATTTGTATTTTTTTCCTCAGCCGAATTTGAGTCGAGTAGAGCATTTCATTCAGGCAGTTGGTTCTTATGAAGATAAAATATTTCAGAAAAGAGCTCGATTGCATCAGGTTTGTTCTTTAGTTGCCATAAGAAGCTAACTTGAGGGGGAACTCCATCTAGTTACCATATTTGTCGTTCATTGAGTGAAGCTAGGCAAGATCTTGGATACTGGCCCTAGCTGCTGCAGTCTTCTTATCTTGTTCCCACCTTGTTTGATGTGATTGAATAACTGCTTTGATGTTACATCATGGATTAGCCCATGATTTTGTGTATGAGGGGAAGAGACTTATTGATTGACATAATTGGTTAGTTTGGTACATTTGTTTAGGCTGTTTAGGTTAACCTCTAAGGTCCAGAAAGAAGTGAAATAGTGTTTATTGATTGACATAATTGAAAAGGTAGGATTCTAATTATGATGGTAGCATCTTACTGTCTAGGGTTTTAATGGTGACGAGACTGCTTTTTGTGCATCCTATCATTTTCTGAGGTGATCATATTTTATTTATATAATTTTAAATTCAAGCCACATTTGTTCAACACAATCCTCCCCTCCCCTTCCCTTTCCAGCGGCAGGCAGATAGAATAAAGCGTGAGAAGGGGCAATTGAGAAGAGGAGATGATGCAAGGCCCGAAGTGCAACCAGATTCATTAGTTGCAGTTTCTCGTTTTCATGGTTCTCGTCTTGCTTCAGGTCATTCGCCTTCCCCCTATCAACAATCTGGAAAATTTAATGGTGAAGCGAATCCTCGAAAGGTAGCACGTTTGTCTTTGGAGGGGTCAACCATCGGTGCTGCTATTGTTGAAGCTGAGAACAGTCTTGAAGGAGATGTATGTTGTTTATCTTAAAAAATCAGTTTTATGCAAAATATCTATCGTCTGACATATAAAGGCTGATTTTTTATACTGGACAGGATGTAAATGTAGATCTTTATCGTGTTATTTCATAATAATTATATTACAAATAGGATTTAATGTCTAATGAATTCTGCTGGGTATACATTAATAATTATATGGTCCCTAAGCTGCCACGTCTTTTTGGTTATAGGTAGATGGAAACAAAGAAGAATTAAAAGCAAAGTTAAAGGAGGTTCTTCGCGAGAAATCTGACCTTTTTAACTCGGGAAATGCTGATGAAGACAAGGTTTGGTTACTTGTTTTTAACTTGCGAGAAATCTTTATATTGTGTATTTGGTATTTCTGTAGATGTTGATTTGTACACATTTTTGTATATCGAAGTTGAAAACGTATATGTTTATAAATCGTTTGAAAGCTGTTTTGAGATATTGAACATTTACGGAGTGTGCATGTAACTTGCAACCACAGTAGCATGTGTACCTGCAAGCATCACTCTGTTGTTATGCATATGGGTCTTGTTGCATTGCCACTTTTATCTGTATAATTTTATTCTAAGTGAAAACAGAAGAATTATCAATTTCAATCTCATTATATTATCTCAATACCATTCAATTTCATAATACTGGTTAAGTTGATAATTGATATGCATGAATTATACAATAGTTGAGAAGCTTGCATTATTAATGGGATTCTTTGTCTTATTTCATTAGGTTAAATTGGGAGAACCTGGGTGGAAAGATAGATATTATGAAGAAAAGTTTTCTGCAAAAACTCCTGAAGAACGTGAAGCAATTCGGAAAGATGTTGTACGTATATGAGTTCTTGTATTGCTTATGTCAAATGTTTATTTGTAAAACCCATTTGTAGTTTTCTCATGTTTGTGCTTATTGGGTAGGTTTTGCGATACACGGAAGGTCTATGTTGGGTGATGCACTATTATTATGAAGGGGTTTGTTCATGGCAGTGGTGAGTAGTTTGTGATCTCTACCTTCCTTGTTCTCACATGTTGCTATTGTAGCTCAAGTTTCACATTTCCACTATGATGTGTCTTTGTTCTTTAGAATTGATGCCTTGATGTTACTGAGCATATTCCTCACAAGAGGGTGGGTCATATTCTCATCATTCTGTAATTGAGGGTTTCAAACTATGTATTCTTTTACTACTCTAGCATTTGTTTTTTTGTCTGAAATGATCATCTGGATGTGGTTGTTAGTGCTGTATAAGGATTGGTTTAAGCACATGCAGGGTTAGATTATCACACAAAAAGAGTAATAACATATTGAAATAATGTTTGTTTTACCATTGAAAGCAGGACTAAGCAATGTAGTTCTAAGATGTGAAATGCCAATAGATTGACTTTGGTCATTTCTTTTCAGAATCAATCACTTAAACTCGAGGGTGATGTGGTGTTTTATATTTACACACTGATGTGGTTAAAAAATAAATCATATTAGCTATATATTATTTTTTAGGGGAAGTTACATAGATGATTAATTTGAACAGAAATAAATATCTGCATCGATGATGTTAGTCAAATATCTTTATCGTGCCGATGAATGTCCCTTTTCAGGTTTTATCCCTATCATTATGCACCATTTGCATCTGATCTCAAGGACCTTGACCAGCTAAATATAAGTTTTAATTTGGGCTCTCCCTTTAAACCATTCAATCAGCTGTTGGGCGTTTTTCCTGCTGCAAGGTGTGCTGTTGATTTTTTTCCTTTTATGTGTAAAAGATTTTCCATCAAGTAATGCACTAATGATAATCCATTTGCAGCTCCCATGCCCTTCCTGAGCAGTATAGGAAGCTGATGACTGATCCAAACTCACCTATCATTGATTTTTACCCTGTTGGTATGTTTTCTTTCTAAAGATGGGCAGTTTAGATCTTATTTGGGGTTGACTTGCTTATTAAGACACTTCTCTGAACCTTTGTTTGGAACCAGATTTTGAAGTGGATATGAATGGGAAGCGGTTTGCTTGGCAGGTGTGTTTCTCTTATTGTGACTTATTTTGGTTTTATGCATGATGGGAATGATGTATTTTGGACGACTGTCAAGTGGAGTCTCTGACATCTTTTTGCTTTTCTGAAGGGTATTGCGAAGTTGCCTTTTATTGATGAAGTCCGTCTTCTTGCTGAGGTTGAAAAACTCGAACATACATTAACGGTACGTTATCTTTTGAGTTTGCATTACAGGCTCTAACTTCCTCACTTTGTGCTCCCAGTAGTTTTTGTTTTTCAACTCCGCTTTCATTTATTGAGTGCAGGAAGAGGAGACCCGTAGAAACAGTGTGATGTTTGAGATGCTTTTTGTTACATCGTCTCATCCTCTCTCTGTATGCATATATTCTCTTGACAATCGCTGTAAACAGTTAACAGACAAAGAGCGAGTTGAAGTTAAGGAGCAGATCGATCCCAAGTACAGGTTTGTGCAGCAAAGCTATACATTTAATTTACTTTATGCTTTGCGAACAACTTTTCAATACTATTGGGTATTGATTGGTTGTTTCTCTTGATTAGGCAAAGCTCATGCTATTAGATCATATGGCTAGTATTCCATATTGTAGGTGTAGAAGATTCAAGCTGATTTATTATGTGTTTATATATAATATTATTGTTGAGGATCATGCTCTTTTTTGGTATATTTTGTTTGAATAAGGATATTTCTATCCAGAAAAACCCGATGTTTTAGTAGGTATGTATAGATGGAAATCATTTTTTCTGCCAGCTGTTATGTCCCAATCTGCTACATGATTATCAAGTTTTATTTTGTTCTCTGTTTTTCATGTTGACCGAATATTTAAGAACTGTTTGGATTATTTTCTGATTTTATTTAGGGATGCATGCAGTGAAGGTATGAACGGTTATATATCTCCTTGTACTGGAGAGCCTTGTCCTCCGGTGTTCCGGTCTCCTGTTGAAAGCATGGAGGATATTATGGACAACCAAGTAATGTATGTTTTAAAAATATTTTATGGACTTACCTATGAATATTTCCCTAGTTTTCTCATCACACTCTCCCTATTCTCTAAGCTCCATTTATTAATATATAAAAAATGGCTTCATTAATAGGTGTTTTTTTTATTGAAGTGATCATGCATTTCCGAAATGTGATGTTTTCCCTTTATGTTCAGATGTGCGATATACAGACTACCAGATGGGCATAAGCATATAACTCGACCACCTGCAGGTGTTATATTTCCTAAGAAGGTAAATCTTGTTTATATTTATCTTAAGATGCTTTTCAATCAGAATTTTGTTCTATGATAAACATATGAGTGGTGATTGTTGCTTTGTGTGTTTGGTAATGCGTTTACATGACTTGGCTATTACTGTAATCTCAAGTAACAATAAAGTAATCGAAGTAACAATACAAATGTAACTGATGACAAACCGGCTTGAACAATACTGCTTCTCGCATTTTAGGATTCTCTTTTAAGTGTTTCACTTTGTTAATTATGGTCGGATTTAGGATAATAATCATATGATCATATGCATCAATATTTAGCGAGTTTGAGAGTACAGTGATTAGCAATGAAAAGAACAAGAGTCATAGGTGTTGACTTTTCTTTCTTTATAGAGAATGTAGCTCTACTAGTTTGATGATGGTTCTCGTTCTAGCATATCAATTTACATCAAGTTATTTTCAGATTGTGTCAGTGGGGGATTTGAAGCCTGCACCTGCTTTGTGGCATGAAGAGTCTGGGCGAAAGCCATTTGAAAATGGCAGAAGGCCATTTGAAAATGCCAGAAGGCCATTTGAAAATTCCAGAAGGCCATTTGACAATACCAGGTAGACCCTGCTCCATTATCCCGTTTGATAAAGGGCGACACCCTTCCTCCTACCCAGCAATTTATCTTCTACAATTATGGATTTTGCTTTCGTTTTCAGGCCGAACCCTCCTGGAAGCATTTCTGGAAGACATCTCGAGGAAGCGGCTCATCGCCTTATTGTTAATAGCTTACAGCCTAAGGTAGACTCCAATGGGTATGGCAATCAGATGCATGCCCTTCGACCATCTTATGTCGGGCCTCCGAATTACCCACCACACCATTCCTACACCAATAACGGAAGCTATGCACAGGGACACAGTAGAATGCCACCACCTAGAACAATCCACCATCCTCAAGCTCAACACCGAGCTTCCAATGTTAATGCCATCCCAAGACATGGTGACCCTGGATATAATGATCGACATTCTTCATCAGCTGCCCACCATCATCAGAATAGCTCTCATACTCAACAGTATGAAAGGAGTTCTGGGCAAGGATACAACCATTCAGGAAATCACCAGAGCGGAGGACCAATCTACCCTCAGAGACCTATTCCACAAGCTCCACCAGGGGTCACTCCTGTTCCTTATCAAGGTGGGTACAACAACTATCAGAATTACCAACCATCTGGACCGCCTGCTCAAGATTTTGATGGCTGGGTTCCACAGGTTAGCCAGAACCCAGGCAGAGGGTATGGCCGCCCTCAACAGTCTGGAAACCAGTACTCCGGATTGGACAGAAGAGGCCATAGGAGGCCACCTCCACCCCAGCCTGGGTATGGCCACAAGTAGAGTGAGTTTCTTCTGCTTGTGCTGAAATTGTTGTACTATGTACTCGGATGTCAAAATGGCAGCATAAATTATTTTTCGATTAGTTGTGTTTCTGTTAACACTATAAGTGCTATCCATGGAGTGGCGACTCGGCAAAGTATTGGTCGGTGGAGAGCAGATTGTATAAGTGGGACAACCCCAAATTGTCGTAACAGGTGAGAATCGAGTATTGAGTGCATGAGTAATTTATTTTTTCTAATTGTGATCGCGATAATGTACTGAGTTAAATTTTTTCTAATTGTAATAGCTGGTTCCCATTATAAAACCTCTGGTTGGTCTGTTTATTTTCTTTCCATAAAATTGGGTTGAGTCAATTTTGTTTAGTGCTTTTTTCTTAATGCGCCGTGTTTATGCCACCCTTCAACATGTATGTGCTAGGCCCATTATCATCTCGCGTGCTTCTTTTTGTGGTCACAATTCCTGTTGGCAGCGGAAGACCAATAGGCCCATTATAACATTAGGGCAGATGCCCACCCTATCTCGTACATTCTCGCCATTGGTGTCGTTACCCTAAGCAAATACACATCCTCTTGCGATCTGAATACAAAACCCTAGAATTAATACAGGAAAATGTGCGAACAAAAAAATGGGTAACGGCGCTCACCTCCATTGACGAAGTAGTAGAGAGCTCATGCATTGTCGCCATTGACGGTGTCCTACAAAAGCCACTTAGTTCTCCTCTGCCATCGAAAAGCCATAAACCCAAGCGATGCTGGTAACTATCCGGAAGCTAGCATCGATATAGTTCTCAAGGAACTCGGATCGAGCGAATGTAGAAATGAATTCCTAGAAAAATACAGAAGCAAAATTTTCTCTAGGAAAGCATAAACCCGGGCCTTAGTTTTCTATTGAAACCCTAGCCCTGGGGCTTGATTTTCTAAAGAAATCTTAACCTTGGGCCTTAATTTTCCTAAGAAACCCTATCCCTTGGGTCTTGATTAGAAAATCACCGGAAAGGCTATAATGAGGGCTTAAAGTGAGGAGGTTATTTGAGGAGGTCAAATCTCACCATCAACAAATGTAAAGAAATTATGGGACTTAAATATTTTAAATATTTTGACGGTCGGATCGGTCTCCTCAAATAACCTCCTCACTTTAAGTTCTCATTGTAGAAGCTCCCCCCATCACAATATATAGAATGAGGCCTAGGAGTCGGCATTATGAATGGCCCAAGGCGGGTCCTGATAGTAATAGTCCTTTTACCGGGATAAAAGACCTTTTTGTCCTTGGTGTTGTAAACTGAAATGAAGACGTGTCATGAGTGTTCAGTGTTTTCTCTCTTTTATTATGGAAATGAAAATACAAAAGACACCCAATACTTTTTTATTTTAATTTTTATATAAGCAATATTCGGTGAGGAGAGAATCGACCCAAGACCTCAGGTGCATGGATAAATATTTTTAACCACTTGAACTATAAACTTTTTGCATACTCATTTTCTTTTGCTAACTATTCACCCCATCCCAGATGGCGAAAAAATTTAACTTTTCTTTATTAAAAAAGTACCCCTTCCCAACATGTTTGTCATGAGTCATGATTATTGGCCAAAAAAAAAAAACATGTTTGTCATGACTTCTTAACCTCTTGTTATGAATGCATGCCTCTCATTATTTTATTGGTAATATCATCTTCCATTAAGTATTGTCCCTGTGCTGTGTAGGCGGATGATGAACAACAAAACAAAGTGTGCAAAAAGAATTAATAATAGCACTAAAATTGAGTGTGGTAGTAAATCTCACCCATTGAGTTGAATTTCTATAAAGTTAGCACGAAAAACTCGTACACATTTGAAGTGAGATATGTCCTGCGAAGAAGATGTGCGCGATAAAATTGAGGGTAATCAGATTCAGAAGAAACCAAGCGCACGAGTGCACCGCAATCACAGCTTGTAATGGTCGGGTGGTGGGGAATTTGGGGACCCATTATTGCTCCTCTCTTCTTTCACAAAATTGAAATCCAATCTCTCTCTTACTTTTTATAATTTGGAGATAAATTAGTTGATCTCTTGCTGACTCTGCTTTGCCTCATTGCTTGGAAATTGGAATGTTTGATATCCACGTATTGAGTTGATGAGTTCATAGTCATACCACCATGTCTCACTCAAACATTTATCTCAAATATTATATTTTCCAAATATATATTTATTTGGTCTACAAAAAGAGCTGCTGCGATTGAATCCATTAAACATTAAGGCATACATGGCGGCATAATGGGATGAACTATATGTATATAATTGAGGTGGTGGTAGTGTTTTTTTTTTTCCCAGAAAATTTCTACGTACTACGGTTGAGCATGACCTAATCCAGTAAAGATTTGGTTTGATGGATGATGATGATGGGGCCGTTGCCTTGATTATTAAATACAAGTATTTTCCATGAACAATATTATTTTTATTAGAAGAAGGAACGCATTAAACAAATTTAGAACTTGGCGAGAAATCCTCCTATTATTTATATGCAGGCGATGAAGGAATTTGAGCAGCAAAGCAAACCCCAGGAAGGAGGGAAGGAAGGAAGGAAGTAATAATTGATAAATATAGGCCATCGTGTAGTCATCTATGACGCATGTCGGTGTAGTGAATGTCAACAACAGTACTAATTCATCATGGCGATTATATTATTCCAATTCTATATCTATCCTTGACACTTTTCTTTACAAATCTATAAATTATGGGTGAAGCTATATTTAGCAATCGACCCCTACTACCAGCGTGCATGGCATGTATTGTATAGAAGAAGAACAAGTAGGGTTTTCGTTGGCAATGGCAATGGCATGCCACGTGGTCTCGTTTTTACTTAGTCATAGAATTCGGCGGTCGACAACTCAACACCATGTGTTAGTCTCTCTGATCTGACTTGCCAACTAAAAGAAGCCATGAAACGAAACAGATTAGACTCAAAAAGGTCATGACTCGTTTCCTTTATTTTGTTTTTTATATTGGATTATATTGGAGGAGTCGTTTTATTGTTGTCACGCGAGCTAGTTTCCCAGATGAGTCGTCGGTTGGTTCAATTCTAAATCACATAATAAAAAGTAACAAATTAGTATTAATGAGACGAGTCTTGTTAAGTTGTTAGTGAAGGACAAAACTTCCCTTTATGGAAACAAATTAAAAACCCATATAGAAATGAACAAATCAAACCTGAGTCGTTTAGTCAATTAATAATTTTTACAAGAGGCAGGTAGATATATAATGGTGACATGACATATATGCCTAAGTAAGAAGGCAGGTAAGGTTGAGAACTTGAGAACGAAATCAATATTTTAATGTGCAACTAAAGCACGTGGTTATGACTCACGAGGCAGATTAGATGGGAAACCTTTCAATTGGATTAGAGCTTTTGAGTAGCGTGTACAAGTTTCGTATGCCTTTTTTCTTCTTAATCAAGCATAGGAAAGCAAAAATAAATTTAAATGGAGTATACATGATATACATTTTTGTTTGTGAATGTAAATGAGCCATTCCTTTATTCCTCAATAGAAAGTACGTAGTCAATAATGAAGAAATAAAGGAGCCATTCGCGGCCCAAAAGGTGACCAAACCATCTCTTTCTCTTTATTGCATGTAAACACGTCAGTATACCCCACCAACACTCAGAAAGACAAAAATAAAGGAAAATATATATGCTTTTTAATTTCATCAGAAGAACAAAAAGATCAAAAGATAAGTTACTTTGGAACATTCTAAACAATTAGAAAATAAAGTCCGTCATTCCTCAACATTGAACTTTGATTGGAAGGGAATCTGAATCCTTGCACCGGATAAATAAGTCCCGTGTTTCGTTTGAATTTCTATGTGAAAATGTACCTGAAATATGCAAAAATTTCTCCGAAAGAAGTTTGGGATAAGGTCAGCTTTACTTCATTTCAACCATCTTTTGTCTAAAACTACTTTATATATTGTCGGAATTTCCAACTATATGTACAATACAACTTCTAGAATATTACATGACTTTTTTCTCTTTTCTTTAAAAACAAGAAAAAGAACATAAGAAAGAAACTAAAAATCTTAATCTAGAGACGTGTCACGTGGTGATATATACACACACAAAATACGCTAATTGGTATGAGATCAAACTGGATGAATCAATTTATTTAAGATTAATTATGAAAAAGTCAAATTAGACTTCATGAAATTAAAATAACTGGTCCAAGTGCAGAATTCTACAGTCTACTTATGGTGATATATAAATATATATAATACTAGTGGTAGGAAAGATCTTGGAAACCCTACTTTGAATAGGCTTTCATGAAAATAAGATTTAATAAATAGATGTACATATGATTTAATATTTATGAGTAGCTAACTAGGTACCACCTGGATTGGGTTACCTTATTTAATTTGCAAGTTGAAGAATATGGCACGATAAACCATCTGGCTAGCTACTATATATGCCATTTCCATTTGCATTTTAAATTACATGATTAACAAATGGATGTATCATAATAACTAATAACTCACTTGTATTGTACTTTCAGAATCTTCCAAGCATATATTGCATGTCCTCGTGACTACATAACTACACCATAAGTTGCTGTACGCTTCATGTGTCCCAGTACTGCTCTCAAGTTTACAGTTCAACTATTCCCAAGTGGATTTTATTATTAAAACCAGCTTTAATTAGCAAAATAATTGAATAAGCACGCAAATTGTATTATACTACGCTAATGTTAATTATCTATTAATTCATCTAGAAATCAAGTATGTGATATAATCTTGATTTTTTTTATATAGATAAAAACGATAAATTGCATTTATAATTTATGCACAAAGCCGTTATGCATAAGAGTAAGTACAAATACATATAACCACACAAGGTTATTACAAATATAAAAGCGCGAGGATACCACCTGCACCGCAACAACATGAAGAGCACAAAGTGTAGAGAGGAGAAGAGAGGGCAAGAGAGGAAAAAGTAAGGGAGAGAAGGGGGATTTGTGCATCAGAGCATAGAGAAGAGGGGAGGACGAGAGAACAGTGACCTCCTCCATCTCAAAGTCTGTGCGGCACTTGAGACGTCTTTTCATGAGAGGGAAACCGTGGGATTTTATTTTTTTTTAAATGAAGGAATTAAAAATTATTTTCGTGGAATTTCACGTTAAAGGTTGGAACTTATCTTTCGTCTAAAAAAAAAGGGTTGGAACTTATCTTCTTTTAGTCTTCAAGTTCCTTTTCTTATTTGCAACAACTCCATTATTTGTTTCAGGGATTGGAATTTTTTTTATTTTTTTATTTTTGAGATTTTTTTATTGAGAATGGTGATAGCATACTAAACTCACACACACAATACGAATACTAAAATTCGAACTCAAGACTCTGTATGAGAGAATAAATATTTCAAACAACTACACTAGTGAATTCTTCGCCAAGGATTGGGATTTAAAGGCAAAAGTCCTGTGTCAAACTCTTTCGTTTGCAATTTTCTTTTGAATTATTTTCATCCTTTCGATTCAACAAGTGCTAAACAAAGCAAAAATTGAAAAAGAATATCCCATACCGTCATTCTGTTCCCAAAATTAAGGAGCGTACAATAACTCAGCGTCAATATCAACGTGAAATTCATTCTCACGAGACGAGAAATTGAGAGATGTGATGTGATGTGTGGGGCATTCGTTTTCTCCCCTTCTTTTCCTTTTTTCCTGTATAAAAAAGGACCAATAGAACCAATTTCATTCCCTCTACTTTTGGCAATGGCTTTCAATTCATAGCGATGGCTGGCTGACTGTTGAACACAACAAACACATTCACGTTAAGGGGCTCTCTCTGTCTCTGTTTCTCTCTCTGCAAAGAAAAACCATATTGGTTTCAGGCCTTCCCTCTAATGGAGAATCAACAACAACAACAACAACAGGCTCCAATGAAATCAAGATTCAAGCGTATCTGTGTTTTCTGCGGTAGCAGTCCTGGGAAGAACCCAAGCTACCAGCTTGCTGCTATCCAACTTGGCAAACAACTGGTACTGTTGCTTCTTACTCTTTCTAAAGCTTATAGCTTTATTGTTGTTTCCCTTTCACATATTGAATGAAGCTCATAACTTCATAAGCAGAACCCGTAATCTGTAAGAAGAATTGATATTTATGTGTCATTTTTTAAGTTAATCGAAGATTCAGGTACCCAGAAGGCATTTTCAATTGGGTCTGAGGGGGTTTTGAACTTTGAGCCATTGGTTTGGCTTTGATTCAATATTTCCAGTCCGAATTCATAAAAAGTAGTAATCTTTCTAGTCTCTTCTGATTGGGTTGGGTTGTGTTGTGTTGGGTTGGGTTGGAACAGTGGATGATGAATAATTGAGAAAAGTGATGATTGGATATTTCCTCAAGGAATTAAGGAATAAACAATCATAAAGTGATTTATGAATGATGGCGTAAATGTTGGGTCTCTTGTAATTATATATATGTTTGAACTGAGGCACGTTAGTTTACTAATATAAAAAGAAACATTGCAGGTTGAAAGAAACATTGACTTGGTTTATGGAGGAGGAAGCATTGGATTGATGGGTCAGGTCTCCCAAGCTGTCTATGATGGTGGTCGCCACGTGTTGGGGTAACTTATCCCATTTGCCATCTTTCTCTCTCTCTCTCAGCTGCCCTGCCCTGCCTATAAGATTTTCTTTATAATTACTCTCTCTAACTTTGTTTTCTTTTGCAGAGTAATTCCCAGGACTCTCATGCCAAGAGAGGTAATATTTCAATTTCTTACTGGCATAAGCTAACTGGTCGAGTGATTAAGTAAGATCAAGTTTATAATTCAAATCAAATCCCAAAACTCAGTGTATACAGTATATATATAATCTCAGATCACAGGAGAGCCTGTGGGAGAAGTAAGAGCTGTATCGGGCATGCACCAACGCAAAGCAGAAATGGCCCGCCAAGCTGATGCATTTATTGCCTTACCAGGTATCCAAAATCCTCATAATATATTTAATTTAATTTAATCGCACACACATCATTCAGTTTCAGATTATATATTAATCATCCATATTCCATATGTTGATGTTGGTTAACAGGTGGTTATGGAACCTTAGAAGAACTATTGGAAGTCATCACTTGGGCTCAGTTGGGAATTCATGATAAACCAGTAAGATACAAGAAATTCAGCTATCCTCCTTGTACTCAACTAAATTAGATAATTAGGGGCTGATTAAGAAAGTTAATTATTTTTTATGGAGGTGGGGCTGTTGAACGTAGATGGCTACTACAACTCACTGCTATCGTTCATAGACAAGGCTGTGGATGAAGGTTTCATTGACCCTGCAGCCCGTCACATTATTGTCTCTGCCCAAACTGCCCAGGAACTCATGTGCAAGCTAGAGGTGCATTTTAATATCTTAATTGTCATCCCTTAACACGTGGCTAGCTACTGTTAACGGAAAATGATGATTGATGGGATCTGGCCCGTCCGTTTTTATTTCTTCTGATGGGTTTGATTTGTCCAACCAGGATTATATTCCTAAGCATTCTGGGCTAAGTTGGGAGATGGAGCAACAACTGGAATACACTGCAAAGTCGGACATTGCTCGTTGACAAGTTGCCCTTCACTTATATTATACAGGCCATGAGTATGTCGTGGAGGATTTATGACCCTTAGATTACAGCAGATTTCTTCTAAGATACACACAAGCATAGCAGTTCCCCTCCCCCCACCATATGTAGATGTGGAGCTCCATTAGGGGGAAAAAAAAGTGCCAACAACACAGTTGTTTTAATTAGCTGTGGATCATCATGCTTTGAATTTCTTTTTTCTTCGGAATTTTTGATTTAATTTGTCAATTAGAATCTGACCTGGATCACAATACCTGTGATTTGATTTGTAGTTCCTCATGTCGGTGATTTACGAGATTTTGTATATTTTATCAATTTAATTTATATTATAGTTTCAAGAGTTTGTGGGCTGTTGCAAGTTGACCAAAAAAAAAGCGAGTGATAGTGAATAGTGATGGAGAGAAATTGCACAAAGATCAACAAGCAGAAAAGAAGAGGAGGATGCCCTTTAAATTCTTTTAAGTATTGGAAATTGATCGTCACCTAATAAGTTCACCATTATTTTTTGTTCTTACATTTTATCAGTGTACTAGAAACATAGCATTACAATATTTATTTGTCTATATATGAGCTCAAGTGACTAAAAGTCGATGTATATAAGCTCATGTGTTCGATTCTTCTCAATAATTAAAATAAGTTCATGTGCTTGATTCTTTCCCTCAATAATTAAGATAAGTTCATGTGTTCGATTCTTTCCCTCAATAATTAAGATAAGTTCATGTGTTCGATTCTTCAGTATAGTTTTTATTATAATTTGTATAAAGAAAAATTACAAAGGAGACAGGGAAATAGAAGGAAAAATTACTTTTACTTGTTGGGTGTGAAGATGGAAAGGTTACGCACAAACCAAGCTGTTGATATTTTGTGAACTTTATCCTTTTGTTGTGAGTGAGCGAGTGGCTTGAAGAGTCTTTGGAGGTGGAGATTATTTTTGGGTGGGTGGACTCTGGTGGGTTGGTTGGTGACTAGGCTGGGTTGACTCATTATGTAGAGTAGTGGACAGGACACCTGTCCTGGACCGTACCATGCACAAAAGGAATGAGAAAAGCTATGGTGATGGTGGAACGAAGAAACTAGGTGGCCTGGCAATGGCCCCTCTTTCTTTCCATGATGGTGCTGCTGCTATATTGGCCATGGATGTGCTAATCGCCTAAGGACAGTGAACTTGTGAGAACCCACGTGGTCATTGGACCCTGGTCCTTGCTGTGGGGGAGCCTAATTGTGCATAAAAATTTATATAAAACAGGGATATCATTGTTTTATTATTTTCGATCAATCACATATTGTTATGTAGAAAAGTTATCATGCGTGATGTATTATGATTGATCGGGGATAGCAAAATAATATTATTCCCGTTTCATGTAAGTGTTTCTCTTATGAGAATGTGGAGATTGAGAAACTTAGCAAGGACTTATAAGGAATTGGACCACTCCCTCCAATTACCAATTGGTTTTGGGGTAGAATCTCAACTTTTTCATAGTATCAGAGCCATATTTCATGTGTTGGGCCCAACGGCCACGGGTATCTTCACGTCACCCAATATATATATTGTCCAAATTTTATGCTTGAAAGTTCGCCACACGTGCGGAGGTGTGTTTAAAAGTGTTTGTTCCACATTGAAAAATTAAAGGACTTAGCCTGGGGTTATAAAAAGTTGGGTTGTCCATGTCAGAGCCGGTCCATTGATTTTGGAGGCCCGGTGCAAATATGGATGTCGATGTCCTATATATACAAGTAGGAAAAAAAAATCATATAGAAACAAAAATTTATGACACGGGAAGAACACATTCGGAAAGAGCTTCCTAGAAAAATTTCTTTAGTCACCCTTCCAAATCACAGAGCTGATAAATTGATTTTTCAATTTCAATGCTTGGTGAATTCTCATGTGAATAAGAGAGGGAGAAAAGAACTGTGATTTTGGGGAAAATGCTAAAGTTTAGGTTTTTACAATCCAAAATTTGATGGAAGAGGGTGGTACACTGGTACTGAAGAGAAATGACTTTATTTTGATGGAGGAGAGTGAGAAAGACTTACTGAAAGAGAAAATAATATTAGAATGGTTTTACAGCTTGAGAGTTGGGAAGAAGAAAACACTGGTTTCAAACCATAATAAATAAATAAAAAGAAGAGTTGCAGCGTGAGAATTGGGAAGAGGAAAATGAATTAAATTAGGGCATCTACTCTTTAAGTCGTAGAATTTTTTGATAATTAATATTCAATTCAATTTTGGTTTTGGTGCCTTGCATGTGGTGTTGTGGGGTGATATTTAATATTTCATTTTTATTTTCATGTTTTAGTTAATTTAATGGGTTGACTTGGAAAAATTTGGAGGCTCCTAAATTTTGGAGGCCCTGTGCGGTCGCACACCTCGCACACCTCATGGGCCGCCTCTGATCCACGTGTGAAAGCCCAACGCCACACGTTACCCAATATGTGTTGCCATGTGTTAGGTTTGAAAAATTGCCACACATATGTGAACGTGTGAGAATGTGAATATTAAATAGTCCTAGGGCTATGGTTGAAGCCATTGAAACCAAGCGGGGCCCGCTACGTGGAAAGCTGAAGCCCACTTTAGGTACTGCCATTCACTCACTTGCGCACTTCCACATGGTTACTCACCCGGATATGCTTTCCTTGGCTAACCTTGTGTGTTTTTGGTTTCCTTGGCAGCCCTTTTTTGCTTATATTTCCTTTTGTTTTTATAGTCGGTCGAGGATGCTTTTACTTTTTATATTTTGTATTTTGTATTTTCTGTTTGTTGTTTCTTTGTGTTTGCTTTCAATTTATATTATATTTTAGAATCTCATCCAAATTTTACTTATTTATTGAAATGTTCATAAAAAAATAAAATAACATAACATAAACATTCATGAACACAAAATAAGTTTACAACAAAAAAATTTAGCATGTAAATTACAAAATTAAAACATTTAAAGCTCCAAATATAGAGCCTCCATTATAGAAAAGATTCTTTTAAAGCCTGAAAGATTCTATTGGAGCTCTAAATAGGGAGAAAAACTTCCTTGTCATAGTGATTCCACTGTCAGCATCCACATCAGTATCCCAAACCAATCCAATTCTGACAGCTGGCCACCGACTTAAAAATATTTTATGCCTATTTTCTTCCTCCTCTCGTCGGCATCTCTCTCTCTCCTTTCCATTCGCAGTTCTCTCTCCAATCACTCATTCTTCATCATCAACACACTAGGTATTGATCCTTCTACTTTTTAAAATTTTACTTTAGTTAGTTATTTATTAGGAAATTTTGGAAAAAATTAGAAATGGACTTGAGAAAGTTTCGGTTGGCTTCGAATATGTGGAAGAACTAGGTACGGTTTGGGGGAGAAAAAATTTATCCGGTGTCACTGTCTCTCTTCCAATATGAGGAATCTTTTTTTTTTTTCCTTCAAATTTATTATCTATTGGGGAATTTTGGAAAATTATTCATGGTAGAGCTAAGAGAGACTGTGTTGTTTCAATTTTGTCAGGAAACATTGAAGGTGTGGTTTGGGGGAAAGCTTTTCGGCATTGCTCTCTCCCCTTCAGATATGAGGAATCCATCTCCTTCTTCAACCTTTTATTTTGGGTTAACTAGTGATTTGCTCCCTGAATTTGTACCTAATAATCGATTTACCCATATCCTTTTTATTTTATTTTATTTTATAATTTAGAAAATTAAAGATATGAACTTTTTTTTTTTTTGGCAAATTCCTCCCTTACCGTCTAAATCCTAAACATTTCATCCAATTTCTCGTTAAATATGAAGGCAAATTGGTCATTTCCATATTAAAATAAAATAAAACAATTTAAAGTTTGAAATAATAATTATAGAAACAAAGTTTTTTTTTAAAGGCCACCTGCCACCTCTCTCTCTCTCTCTCTCTCTCACAACTTAAGCCCCACAGATCCGCCCTTCTCTAGTCCACTCTCTCATTCTCTTCCTCTCTCACTCTCCTATAAATCCTCTGATGAACCTCCATTGTTGCCTCTGACTGAGACGATAGAAAAATTGAGAAAAGAGTTGGATACTGAATTTCATAGGTAGTTAAGGCCCTTGGCTTGAAAGACAGATTTGCGACATTGCATGACAAATTTTTAAAAGAAAATGCACAAAACCAACTCATGCATCTAGCTCTTGAAGAAAAGCTTGTTACTATTTGGAACGGAGTAGAATAAGGGAAGAGATTCTCGAACCAAGAAATGATCCAATGTCTTCAAAAGAATTGAATGAGGAGCCGTATGAGGTGAAAATCTCATGTACGGTCCTGAAAAGCTCAAGGAGGAATTCAACTAGGAGCTATCGTTAACTCCTAATTATGAAAACCTAAAATATATGTTTGTACCATATCTGACCCTTCTACTCACATCATGACACGTGAAAAGAGTATGAAGCTAGGACAGACCATGTGGCCCACTAGTAGATCAGTTAGGTATGAATCGGCGTTCGCGACCGATTCATCCAGCATAGCTGTTAGCCTCTCAATCGACAAGTGCTCCCTTAAGCTCCTTGGACATATAATCGGTGCGCCTTGCCGATCCTACGAGACAACCTCGAAACCCATACTTAGATATTTCACAGAGACTCGTGTCGACCTCATAAGACATTCCCACAAGTCTCACATCAAAACTAAGTACTAAGAGCACACCAAACCCTCTCTATAAATAAGGCCTCTTGCCCTAGACACAGGCTAAGACTTTCAACTTAACTTTTATGCTCTAGCATTTGTCAATAGCAAAGCTCTTAAGAAACTTATTTTAGCATCGGAGGGTCTTTGGCTGGTACCACATCGGTGCTCTAGACATTATATGTTGTTTCTCTCCTTGGCCTAGATCCAGCATTCCATCCCAACGAAGAACGTGTTCGTACTGAAGGCTTAATCGGTCATTTGACCGTCTACGTCACCTATAAGTAGTTTCTATTTCTATATGTTTAGTTTTAGCGCAAACAATATAAACTTGACATGTTGAAGGAATTATGTCCCACCTCCGAGATTTCATCCTTCCCCTCCATCTTCTCTCTCAACTACACTCAAGGAACAAAAAAGGCAACATATATATGATATCTGATACACAAATCCCAGTTTTATTTATTTTGCTTTCTTATTGTTTTTGTTGTAAGCAATGATGGTTTCAACTTCCACAGTTCAAAAATATTGAGGCAGAAGAGAAATAGCGTGGAGATAAAGATTTGTTTGTTGTCGAAGAAAGATGGGGAGAGAGAGAGAGAGAGAGAGAGAGAGAGAGAGAGAGAGAGAGAGAGAGAGAGAAAGGGCAGGTTTGGTTGTGGTCAAAGAAGGAGGGAGAGAGAAGAAAGAATGGTGGTTGGGTAGGGGAAAGAAAAGGGGGGTCTGTGGATGGGGATATGTTTTTTTGTTGTTGTTATCTTTCCCTTTAATTTTTCTAAAACATAAATTTATTTTTAATGATTTAACATAAAATTGGGTGAAATGTTGAAGATTTAGACAGTAAGGGGGAAATTGGCAAAAAAGTTCATATCCTTAATTTTCTTTAAAAAAAAGTATATGGAATAAATCAAAAGTTAGATACAAGTTCATGGGCAAATCACCAATTAACCATTTTATTTTTTATGAGCTAGGGGGCAAATCACTAACTATTATCCTTTTTCATCTCAGTTCAAATATATTAAAGATAAATTGGGGAAATTAATACATGATGTTGCACAAAATGGGAGATGGAGTGACAGAAGAGGGAGACGAATAAGAACAAAGTTGCATAATTTTTATGTACTGAAAGAGGAAAAGATTATTGAAAGAGGAAAAGAGGAGAAGTGGAGGGGAGAGAGAGAGAGAAAGAGAGAGAGGAGGAAGAAAATAGGTGCATAAAATATTTTTAAGTTTGTGGCCAGCTGTCAGAATTGAATTGAATTGATTTGGGATACTGATGTGGATGCTGATAGTGGAATCATTGTGACAGGAAAGTTTTTCTCCTAAGCCTACCATTGAGCTTGCCCTAAGAGCAACTCTAGCGAGGAGCCCAAGCCTCTGTCTGGGGGGGGAGGTTTGGGCCAAAAAGTTGTTTCCATCAACAAACCAAGCCCGGGCGCAAGGTGGGACCCAGCAACTTGAGTTGGCCCAAGCTCCAGCTGAGTTTTGGTGCTGATGTCGAGCTACAGTGCTGCTACATGGCGCTATCTATAGTACCACTACGGTCTTTGCAACGCTACGCGTGTCGCACTCTGGGCTCTCCGATCAGATTTTTTTTTTTCAAATCCAACGGCAACCAATTTTTGTGCAATAAAAAAATAAAAAAATCAAAATTTTTAAAAAAAATACCAAAAAAATATTGAATTTTTTTTTTCTATAAATACCAACAAATACTGTACACTTTTAATACCAAATTCTCATACATTTTCTTCACTTTCTACTCAATATTTTTTTTCATTTTCAAGTTTTATTTTTCTCTATCATATTATGGCTTCTTCTATTGAAAACGGAGGGGCATGAAGTATGATATCTTATCCTAAAATTTAAAATTTGAAAACGAAAATCTTATCCGAAAATTTTATCCGATTATGATATATGAATAGTATTGACACGTAGGAACCCAAAAATCTTATCCGAAAATATTATCCAAATTAATTATTGAGGTAAAAAAAGTTGTGAAAAAAAAAAAGAATAGTAATTGCCCTTTGCCATGGTAACAGATGGAAACACACATTGCTTTTTGCAATGGCAACCACTACTCGCGTGAAGGGGGGACTAGGATAGGCACTATTCACTTGAATAGTAGTTGCCATTGCAAATAGTATTGTGTGTTTCCACCCGTTGTCATGGCAAAGGGCAATTACTATTCTTTTTTTTATTTTTCACAAATTTTTTACCTCAATAATTAATTTGGATAATATTTTCGGATAAGATTTTTGGGTTCCTACGTGTCAATAATATTCATATCTCATAATTAGATAAAATTTTCGGTTTCAAATTTCAAATAAATTTCAACAACAAAAAAAGGCTGGTATTATAGAAAAAAGCTAATTAATTTGTGGGTATTTTTTTCAGTATTGTATTGCAAAAAAATTGGCTACCCTTAGATTGGAGGAAAAATCCGATCAGAGAGCTCAGACGACGCCATGTGGCAACAGTAAAAAAATTAAATGAGTGGGTTGACGCCACTGGCGTCAACGATGATATCAGCCCAAAACTCGCAGTTGTGCTCGAGCTGAACTCCCTCTCGAGCCAGCCCAAGTTCGTGGGCCCCACCTCCTGCCCAGGTAAGCCTTTGCTGCTGGAAACGTGATTTGGGCTTAAAACGCCCCCAACCCGCCCCCAGGCTTCTCCGCTGGAACTGCTCTAAGGAGTTGGGCTGATTGAGACCCAGAGAGTAGGGAACTTGCTTTAGCGTCTTTGCATGTTAATTCAAATTTGGATAAACATCAACTCGGTGGTGTCATGTGACTGTCTTTGTAAAGAATTCCTGTTCGTGGATAATGTCCCAGTCACTCTCCTGATTAGTCAAAGAGTTACTTATTTTATTTGGATAAAAGCACTATTGATTGGGTCATTCACTCACTCCCGCTTAAAGTCCAACTTTACCTTTTCTTTAGGCAAAAACTAGGAATCGAAATTATGTCACACTTGAGGCTTGACCCCATGTGCTTCTAATTCAAAACTTTTGATAATTCTTGGCCCCATTTGATGGTCCAGTTTGAATTAGATTGAAGTTGTCTCTAAGTCAATTTTTATGAGTCTCATCCTGTAAGATACAATATGTTGAATTATTGTCCAATTTAATAAGTCCAATCCCAACACACGAAACAACCATAACTTTTATCTATTTTAATTGAAATAATCCAATTCAGTTCCACCCCAAAAAAAAAAAAAGGCACGAATGAATTCAACGAAGTCAAGGCTGAGTTACAAGTGAAAGTGAAGCTTGACGTTTACGCATGCAACCAAAAAGCTGAGATCATGAGCGGATAACCCACATAATTCATCATTGTTTGTACAACAAACTAATACAGGCTACAGCACTAAATTTTCTACACAAGCGATTCAAACAGGTCATGCATACAGAGAGAACAATATATAATACAAACACACAGGTGTAGATGGTGTCGTACAAATCTAGTCTCTAGGTGAAGGATTGAACTGCTGAAGAGGTGGTGACCAATCCTGATAGAAGGCCAACGATGAGAGCACTATTGTATGTGCTGGGCTCCCCTTGCCTCGAGTTGTTTCGGGCGTCCACGTAAGTTTCATTTAGGAATGGCCCACCAACAAGTGCTCCAACGGCTACATTAGGGTTGGGATCTTTTGTATTTAGATACTCGAAGCCTTCACGGCAGTTGGGCTTCTTATTGGCTGGGATTGAAGCTCCTCTATGGTGAACGTATTTTGGATATTTATCCCCATATCCAACAAGATAGCTCATTTTCAAAGGATTCTCTCCCAACACATAATTAGCCTACAAAGTAAGTTTAGGAACACTTTAGTAAAGGAATAGCAGTTTCCCAAGGGTTTACGCACAGAATAATAGTAGTCTTACCACATTTCTATACCACATGATGTGGCAGCTGGTGTGTACATACCACATCAGCTAATTAATGTGATTAACACCTTTTTTTTTTCTTTATTAAAATATACTTCATTGATTTAATTGATGTGGCATACGATATGGACATGCTACATCATGTGGTTTAGAAATGTGGGATAAAAATGTGGTAAGTATAGCATTACTCTTAGACACAATATATTTCAGCTGCCGAATCAGATAGCATACCTGAGATCTAGCAAATTTCCGAATATCTGATGCCTTATAGGAATCTCCATCACACTCTAGTTTTGAAGTCCGAGATGTAAGCATGTAGTCACTATAAAGAGCAGCCAGGAAAGCAGAAGAAACTGGATGCTGCAGAGCATTCCATTCACTCACCCATATCAGACCATCTGCAACCATGATGGTAAGGTAAAACCAAGGAGAATGAGAGATGTCAGAAATAGAACTGAATAATTCTAACTGAAAATGATTCAGATCCTTAGGAGCATACGCAAACTAGCCTAGGATAGATTGAAAATAAAATAATGTTTCCAACCGTGGATATGCACTTGATAGCTTGCAAATGTTCACACATCTTTGCTGTTCAGAGCCTCATCTTTGTCTAAGAGAAATATCACTATCTTTTGCATAATAGGACGCAATTGTGTTAATCACTCCCTATTTGATTTAAAGCCACAAGTCAGATACTATGTAAAAGGTAATGGAATTTGTCTGGAAGGGAGGCTATTGAATTGGAATGTTGAAGAAGAGTTGATATATTTCTGGATAACTAATCTTGAAGCTGGGCAGCAGGTGGAAGTCTCTTACTCTAAAAACCAACGAGGGAAAGATATGCATGACAATCCAAGTAATATGACAATAAAGAAAAAAAAATTACTCTCTGTTCTGCTGTTTGTGGCTGTGGGAGAGTTTGGCAGGAGGCCACACATAACAGCCTCAGCTGTTTTCCTGTACTTCTGAAGGCCAGAATTGCCCGAGGTGTCTTTCCCACCAAAGAAGCTTAACCTGGATAGCAAAACCTGCACGAAAATTGCGAGTGCTCACACCACTAAGAGAAATTTTTTACTTACAGAATAATGGTACAGTGTCTTGCAAATGGACATCCTACGAATATAGCTATTAAAAACAATACAGGAAGAGCAACACAATGTCAAATCGAGACCATCACAGGAGTTAAGGACAAGCCAGCACACAGTATCCCAATTGAATGGCAGGTTTCTCGGGTGAGTTGCATTTTACTGTGGCATATAACAGTTTAAATCACAGCATGCAGATATCTTAATTCAGGGACCTCAGTCATGACTCATGAGAAGACAAAACACAACCCCAAAAAAGAAAAAAGAAAGAAAGGATAGTTCTCAACATACCTGGGTTCCTGCAAGCTTGTTATCCCAACTGAACCATGTCGGTTTCCCAAATTGAGCAAACTCTTCTCCATTGTCCCCTGTGACATAATCAAGGTATGACTGATCCCCTGTTGCATGGTAAAGCCAGGCAGCTGCCCACAGAAGCTCATCTCCATATCCTGTTGAGTTGTAAAATTCCTGGACCTCGGTGATGCTTTGACTGTAAGAGCCTCTGTTTTTGTCGGCAAAAGTAAATAACTGTTTGGCATGCTTAAGAAGTGTGGCTGAATATGTGGCATCGCTTTTCTTAAAGACCAGAGATGCCGAAGCCATAGCAGCCGCAGTTTCAGCTGCAACCTCTGTCCCTGGAGAAGATGAGTTTATCTGTGTGAGTGGTCGCTTCCCAGTCATGTCTTCTGGCCTATTCCAACAATCATGGTCCTTTTTAGGGTCACCCACCTGCCCCATAGTATAAATTGGTAAAGAAGACACACTTCAGAAACATTACTTGTAATGAAAATGGTTCAACATTAAGCACAGTAGTTTATCAGATTGTAGGTTCAAAAAGGAACATTCCCCAATTTATTCCACAATAAACACTAATATTCGTCACTAAATTTGGAAAATGATCAAGCAAATGACCCTTTTAAAAATCCTACTGTTAGCCTGGAATTCAGTATCACAATACAATGCTGAATATAAGATGGGAATGGGCAAGCATAAGGAAGAAACAGAAATGGGAACGGGCAGAATGGTTGGAAAGGTGTTTGAAGAGTGGTAGACGAAACCTGAATATAGAGCACATTGTCTTTAGGATGAGCATTAACAAGGAAGTCAGTGATCCACTTGAGGGAGCCTTGAACAGTTTGTAACTGATTCACCGCATCCATTTGATCCCCATACTCAAGAATCGACCACGACAACACCGTGGCAGTAAATGCCATTGGAAAACCAAACTTCATGTGATCCCCAGCATCATACATTCCTTTGGACAAATCCAATTTCTCATCGCTTCCATCTTTCAGACCCGAATCCCCTCTCCATGATATCTTATTATCTACCAACTTGCCCGCTATAACAATCACCCACAAATAAAATTTAGTTAGAAAAAACAAAATAAAGATCAAGGACTACAGTCTATACCAACTTTAGCAATTGGGTATTGGTTAATAGTAATAATTTGAATCAATTCAACAGTTACTAAGGAGGTTAATGGCATGGGTAGAAGAGATCAAACACTAAACCAATTTGAGCAATTGGGTATTGGTAATAGTAATAATGTGAATCAGCAGAAAGGTAAAGAAATTTAACACATTGCAAAATTTCAAAATGTAAAAGAAGAAAGAAAGCAATACAAAGATCAAACACTAACTATACCAATTTTAGCAATTGGGTATTGGGTGATACTAGAACAATGTGAATCAAGTGGACAGTTAGTAAAGCAATTGAACACATTGTAAATTAAAAATAAAAAAAGGAGAAAGAGAGAGCCTAGCGTACATTTCTGAATGTCGAAGAATTGCACAGCGAGTTTGAGAGCGTCAGAGTATTTCTGGGTAATGGCGCCTGGAGGGCCGGGGACGGGACCGTTGTCATCGTCGGAGCTGTTAGATTTTTTCTTTACGATTGCGACGACAATGGCAGTAACAACGAGAGCCAGGACCACCAGCACCAGCAGCCATGCCCAACACCCCTTGGACCTCGATTTAGCTCCCATTGATGTTTGAGCTACAAACAATTAAGCAAACCAACCAAAACAGTAGCGATAAGTGGAGAAGAGATCTATCTAGCACATTGTGACAAACAATAATCGAGGTTTTGGTAGAAAATGTGGTTAATTAGAAACAGAGACTCTAATTAAGTATCGATTGGCGCTCCCTCGGATCGGAAACGCAGATATTTGTTTTTCTTTATTGTTTGTTGGAGTGGGCATTGCACCGACAACGCAACAAGGTTAATTTCACCGGCTTTTTCTGGGTTTTTTTGGAGTGTGGTTTGGGTTTCTCCCGTACAATGACGGAAATGCCCCTCCAGGCAGGCTGGCAAACGACATTTGTGGCAAGCTGAGATGCCTAGATCTGTGTTAGACTAAGTCAAAGGTGAAGAAGACTCCTGACCGCCGTTGATATATCACCAAAGGAAAGGACCAGATGATTTTAACTGGCCACCGACAGGACGGTGGAACAAATTGACAGCGGACCCTAAACCCTGGCCTGGTGGTTGGGTTGGGTTTAAGGCCTTTTTGGGTGTGATATCACGAGTCTGCCATCCGCATGACGTTGCTAAAATGGGCCAAATTCTGGTGTAACTGTGCAATCTGTTAGAGCGTTGTGGCAGGTCAAAACATTGCTTCATTGGACCAGCAGTCCAGTCCAGTCCAATCATTTTCTTTTTTTGTTTTTGTTGGAAAATATTTTCTAATACTAGTTTGCATTCTTCCAAAGAGTGCATGTAATATTTTGTTGACTCGAAGAACAAAAGAATGCATGTAATAAATATTTTAGGAGCGGATTATGTTTTCTTCTTTATTTTTTTCTTTATAAATTCAAATATTTATAATTTAATTGGATTTAATCTTGATTTCTTGCATTGGCGAAAGACGGTGGATCCCTCCCTTCCTGTGTTACAATCAATGAAGAAAATAATATAAAAAGATAAAAATTAAAACCAAAAGTTGTGCGTTTTGCCTAAGAAACCCGCTGCTTTCAAAAACCGTTCGTTTATTTCATAAACGCATCAAAAAATTAACCCTCTTATCCTTATCGCGTTTTTAGTTTCACAGTGTCTTGTCTTGTACTAGTGTTTTCTTTTTGCCGGTGAAGTCTTCTACTACAGCATCGGGTGTTCTGTTTGGAATTAGTATTCATCATCAGTTGTTTTTTTGCTACACCATATATCTAATTTGACGGCCGACATTTCAAGGCAGAGACAGCTCCCGATCATCAAGAACCTCTTTGATTCTTTTCAGGTATGTTGTTTCCGAAAATTCTCTGCCTTTGATCAATGCAACATTTCGATTGCTGAGCGAACGATTCAAACAATAATTTTATGTTCCACCCTATTTCAAGATTTAGTTTCTTGGGGTGACTGGAGTTTTCTTTTCATTTTCTGCTCAACCCAAGTGCAGAACAATTTCTAGTTCTTTTTAAATAAATAAATTTTAGGTATGTATTGGTGAATCTTATAATTAAGTCAATGTAATCAGTTTTGCACTGTCGGACTGTTTATATCTTGGTCTCGGTGGTTGTGCATAGTAAAGCTCTAAGCTTCCAAAGCAATATTATATCATATATAAGCTGTTACCAACTTGATACTGAGTGAGTATTTAACTAGTTCAATGACAATGTGAAGAAGCTTGGAAGATTAAGTTCATCGTCATTTCCGTCTATCTTCTTTGTTTCATTGGTAGTGATAAAAAAAAAAAATGGGTCTTGCTCTGGTTCTGAAGTTTCTTTTGATATAACACAGTGATAGGGGTGTGTTTATCGAATAAATGGTTGTGTGTCAGTCGGATCAAGACCAATCGAGGGCCAAATGGACAACGTTTTGCACCAAAATATTTGCAGATTTGCTGGTTGAGCAAATACGGAAAGGAAATAGGAGTAGCGGTGCTTTTTCAAAGTTGGCTTGGAAGATTATCCGAGATGAATTCAATAGGCAGACTGGTCTCAAGTTTGATAAACAACAATTGAAGAACCATCTCGATGTTCTGAGGAAGAGATACAATTCTGTGAAGGCAATTCTTGATCACCCTGGCTTTACTTGGGATGCTTCTCAGTCTATGCTCCTAGCTCAGGATGATGTATGGCAAAAGTACATTGAGGTAGATTTTCTTCCCCCTTATAACTTCAATGTTTCATAAATACTATAAGGCTTGTAATGCCATCATATGAATATATATGCATAGGCACATCCTGAGGCTGACACTGTCAGAAAGAGGGGCTGTGATATATATGAACAGCT
The DNA here is from genome assembly GCF_029339155.1 of Prunus mume. Taxonomy (NCBI): domain Eukaryota; kingdom Viridiplantae; phylum Streptophyta; class Magnoliopsida; order Rosales; family Rosaceae; genus Prunus; species Prunus mume. The sequence goes on from NC_142699.1 coordinate 14,713,500, forward strand.
ATGCATTATCTTCTCATCAGACTCCGGAACCAATGTAAATCATGCCTTTATCGTTTTAGGAACAGCCGTGCATCAGGTACTTCTGTTCGTTTTCATGGGTTTTCTATGTCAACATCATACATCATTTCCTTCCTCCTGTCTCAGTAGAAGTAAATACTCCCCTCATTTTAGATAGATGAAGACCCGCCCAGGGCCAAGTGGACTGTGCCTCTTGAGAAGATATTTGTAGATTTGATGCTTCAGCAGGTTTTTCAAGAGAATAGGTCGAACAATGCTTTTAGCAACAAAGCTTGGAAGTATATACACCATGAATTTAATAGACAAACAAAGTTAAATTATGATAAGCAGCAGTTGAAAAATCATCATGGTGTTTTGAGAAAGTGGTACCACAGTGTAAGGTCACTTCTTAATCAGGATGACTTTAGTTGGGACAAGTCTCGATGCATGGTAATTGCTGAGAATGATGTGTGGGCAAAATGCATCGAGGTTAGTTTCACTCTACATGAATCATACTTACATGAATTGCCTCTTCATTTTCCATAGTATGTTTCTCATCTAGTTGGATTTACAGAAGCATCCTGAAGTTGAGGCAATAAGAGTCAAAGGATGTCCGCATTATGAACAGTTAGACAGGATATTTTCAGAGTCAGGCAGTTCTGGAAATTATGCTTTCCCTGAATCACAGACGGCTGCTTCAAAGGTACTTGTTCTGTTCATTTCATTCTTAATCGTTGATGCAATGAAATTATTCACCAGATCTTTTAACTTGCACGGGTTTTGTTTCTTGGAATATATTGTAGATGGATAGTCCGCCTAGTGAAGATCAATTCAAGCAAGATCAATCAAGAGCAAAGTGGTCAGCGCCACTGGATAAGATACTTTTAGACTTGTTGATTGAGCAAACTGGGCAAAATAAAATGTCCAACAAGAAAGCATGGAAACATATACGGGAAGAATTCAATTACAAAACAGGTTTGCAGTTTGATGGTGAACAGTTGAGGAATCACCAAAATGTTCTTAAAAGGTTGTACAACAACATAAAGTCGGTTCTTGATCATAGTGGCTTTAGTTGGGATAATTCTCGAAATATGGTAATGGCTGATGATGAATTGTGGGAAAAGTACACCACGGTATGCCCTCTGCATATCTCATCTCAAGTTAATTTCCATTACATTGTCATTGCAATGACGAACATTGCTTGCGTTATTCTACTTGCAGGCACATCCTGAGGCTGAAACAATTAGAAATAAGGAGTGCCCAATTTTCAAACAGTTATGCGCATTATTTTCAGAGTCAAAAGCTGAAGAGACATACATTCTCTCAAGTCATGATGTGAAGCTGAATCAACAAACAGTCAATGTGGTGGGCACTCCAGAAACTGCTAGTGTTTCTGCTGAACCTGAACCTGCAGTCGATGAGGCATCATCGCGACTATCTGAAGAAGTGAATATGTCTAGTGGAAGAAATAAGCGGCGGATTAAGACACAAACACTCAGCTCAAGTCGTCAGAGGAGAGTGTGTAGGGAAACTAGTAACACAAACGTGGATGCTGTTTCCCAACATGGGGAGGTTCCCTCAACAAACAAGAGAGCAGCAGGAGCAGCCGCTGTAGCGCATAGTGGTGATCGATTCTCAATATCCAGTTGCATTGAAGTATTGAATGAGATGGCAGGGGTTGATGAAGAGCTTTATCTGGCTGCTTCAGATTTGTTCCAGGACCCTGACCGGAGGGAAACATTTATATGCATCAAAAGTGAGATCAAACTGGCATGGCTTAAGGCCAAATGTAAACATCTTTTGTAGTTGTAGATTATCAATCATAATCAATGATACTTTGATAGTTATATGTTGCAGCAATGCTTGTGTTATTCAGTTTGCATATCCTCGACAGTGTTGTAAGCTACCGCATATAATAAATATTTTAATTAAAAAGAAAAAACTGTCAGTAAATTTGTATCACATCACATCTCTGCGAAAAAGGAAAATTGGAAATATCAAATATTCATTGCCAGAACGCACCGTTTAGCGCACTGCGTCTCTTAGAGTAACTGATGCACGAGCGCGAACCGAACCAATCACGTCCTGCCGTGTCCTCCGTCTCAATACACCTTGAACGTTGACCAGAAGCCCCTCCCACATTTTTCTCCTATAGAACCAAAAAAAAAAAAGAAAAAAAAGAAAAGAAAAGAAAGAGACTGGGAAGCAGAGGCTACTCTTTCAGGCAATTTCACAGCGATATCCCGGAGACAGGTAACCTCTTTCTTCCACTATTGGTTTCGTCGTCATTGTTTATTACATAATCTTCCTCTACAGTCTCCGCCCCATTTTGTATTCTGATTTTTCTCTCGGAACGTAGGATTCTGATACTGAATTCTTCAATTTGTTTAGCGTTTTGTATATAACATGCATAATATGTATAATCTGATTGTCTGGGAAAAACTTGTCTTTTGATATTAATAATTGGGATGTTTTATTCTTGGGGCATTGTTATTATTGTTTTTAGGGTTTTAATCTGCCTACATTCTGGTTGAATCAAGGGAGTTTTACCCAATTTCAAATGAAGAGAAAGAAAAGGTTTTAGTTTTCAATCAAGGCATGTAAGTTCACTCATTTCAATGCTGATTGGGAAATTTCTATGATACAATAATAAATTTATGATCTCTAGAGTCTGTATTTTCTAGGGTTTAGGATGATCATAGCATACTAATAAGTGGAATGTTATTAATTTCAGATGCACTTTTTGTAGCTGTAGATGGACAATGAAGGCAGTCATCAACCCAAGCAAGAACGTTCAAGGACTAGGTGGACAGCTTCCCTTGATAAGACATTCGCAGACTTGGTTGTTAAGCAGATTCAATTGGGAAACAGACCCAACAATGTCTTCGACAAGAAAACATGGAACATTATTCGTGACGAGTTTAACAGGCAAACAGATCTCAACTTCAACAACAATCAATTGAGGAAGCACTTGGATGTTCTAAGAACGCGCTTCTACGGTCTCAAGTCAGCTTATGATCAAACTAATGACTTCACTCTGGATGATTCTTGTTGTATCGAGTTTGCTCACCTGTGGGAAGACCTTGGGGTACAGCCTAGGCCTGAAACAATTAAAGTCAAGGACTGTCCCATATATGATCAGCTCTGCACAATATTCGCAGACTCAACCGCTGATGGGAAGTATGCCCAATCTAGTCACTATGAGGGGTTGGACAAGTCCGCCAGAATAGACAATGCAGGTTTGAGTTCCTATCCTGACAGTGAAGCCCCTCCTCATCCTGAAATCCCACCATCCTCAAAGCCTGTGCAAGGAAATGCATTATCAGCAGAAAAGGTGGCCAAGGTTATAGCAGAGAGAAAAAGGAAACGTCCATCTGAAACACACTCTTCTGAGGATCAAAGAAGCAGAAGGGATCAAGAAATATGTGATACCATGGCACAAGCCATGCGAGAGATGATTGCTGCCTCAAAGTTGAGGAGGGCCACAGCAATGCCTAGTGACAAATTTTCGATAACAAATTGTATTAGAGCACTGGATGAGATTGAAGGCATTGGCGAACAGCTCTACTTTCGGGCACTGGACCTGTTTGAGGACCCTAATTTAAGGGAGACCTTCCTCTCTTTAAAAGGCAATCAAATACGGTTGACTTGGTTGCAAGCCAAGTGCAGTAAAACTACCTATGGTTAGAGGTTAGGAGATGAACTTTTTGGCTAAAGGATAGAGGTTAGAGGTTAGAGGTTAGGGGTTAGGGTGTGAACTCATTGCCCATGTTCATAATATGACTTTTCCTTTTAGTGAAAACTTATAAAAAGGGCACCTCGTCTTCAATGACATAGCTAGGTTTTTATTATGATTTCAGGATTGTTGGAAATTTGTTCATCCCTTGGAATTGCAAGCAGCAGAATTGGGCATATATTTAACAATAAGGAATGAGTTTGTCTTCAAAAAGACCTCCTCGGACCGCAAGTTTTGGGACTATAACCATTTGGGTACGGCCCTAAGTTAAAGAAAAAGTCCCATATTTTCATATACCAAGTAGTTGAACTTGAGGCTCAACCATATCAACGAATTGAAAGAAGCATTCGCATGAGCTTGTACACCACATAAAATCTGGTTTGGTTTTACCATTAATGGGTTCCAAATTAGCATGTCTCATTTTTTTCTCTTAAAGTATACGAAGAATGAGGATCAATATCATGACAACTATATTTGGCTCAAAATTCAAGATAAGTGAAATTAATATGGCACATGAAATGTGTATTACAGCAACTTGACTAAACTCATTACAAAACTAATCGGATTGTGCAGCATGACTTGGAAGCTGGTAACGGAACCAAAGACAGACGGCCCTCCTCTTCTGTCTCTGCCACAAACAGTACACGCAGTACTGTCGAAAGATAGATAAGGTAAAGTCCATTTAGTTCTTGAATAAGCATTTTAGAACCGGAAAGGGCAAACGAATGGACAAATCATAAATCCAAAACACTAACTTGCAAGTACAAATGCACCTTCCAAAGACACAATCATACAGTGCCACGATCGTTCCCTTCCACATTCTGTTTTTTAAGTCTGTAAAAATCCAGCATTTCTTCCTCCACCGGATGGGTCTTGCCTACTATGACCAGACAATGAAGAGGTGCTCCAAAATCAACCGACTGCAGTTCCTTCATTGTACCAGAAACTATCTTCTGATCCTCACTTCCCAGCCGAGCAAGCCCAACACACATGGTGTTTTCATCATATGCTGCAAGATAATGCAAAAATAAAAACTACAGCAACTGGAAGTTGTCTTAAGTTGTGTACAAGCCAGACAATAGATAACATTTATGTTAGAAAAATTTGGGACCCTTACCAGATTCTCCTCGATTGTCCTCAACCTCCAAAAGCTGCTCAATTGCAGTGTTTATTGACATATATCTAGGTGGTTCATACTGCTTCCTTCCTCTGAAAGATTCAAGGGGAGCAGAAAAATGTAAATAAGCTTATGCAACAGCAGAAGGAAAACACATAAAATTAAGACACAGTAAATCCTTCCAAGCTAAAATCAAAGAGAAGGCAGTCAATCATTTGAACACGGACCTGCACAATGATTCCAGAGTAGGTTCCTTCACTCGTATATCTACAGTGAAAAATAATTTGTGATGAAAGTTTCTAGCAAGATAAGCATTGATCGTGTCACACTTTAAATGAGGAAGTATGAAGAACCCAACCTAACAAGCAGAGAGTATGCAGTCCAAGCCCACGATTTTTTTGAATCTTCTCGTAAAAGCTATCAGGTCTCCAAGTTTCAGTAAAGAACGGAATTGAAACTGTCTCTCCATAGTGGTAGAGTTGTAAGCCACAGATTCCAACTGCATTCATCACTGATGCATTATGTACCACTTTGACATCAATCCCCAACTTCTTGGCTCGAACAACAAGATCAGTGTGAGTTGTAGCTCTGTGTTCCACATCAAATTATGCAAGAAAAGAGTGCAGTAATTAGCGTACAAAGTTATTCCTTATTGCTTTGGGATTGTGTATTCAGAAAAACTTGATTGATCAAATAACTCGCCCATCATTTCAATCATAAGTCCAATATTCTACTTCTTCAAGTGATCAAATAACTCAATTAAAATATAAAGTTGTTGGGAACCAAATTATAATTACTTCTCAAAAACAATTCTTTGGAAAGAAATATATAACATAATAAGATGCCATTCAAAAGATAACCAAATTGAAAAGCCAAAACAAGGAGAATGCTCCACTTGTACACGTAGGAAGGAAAGAGGACATACCCGAAAGGATCTCCAACTACAAGGAAAGCCACGTCAGAAGCAGCAGCTGCACTTAGAATTTGGTCGGCCTTCTCCTCCACCGTTTCTCTATCTGCAAGTGTGACCGGTTTTCCATACAAGTTTTCCTGTCCATTGAAATTTCTTCAGAAATCGAAGACGTTTTGCAAACAAATAGAGCAAGAGAGAGGGAGTGCGGGCAAAAAGTGATACCAAAGTGGAAAGGCCGTCGGAAGAGAGACCAAAAGAGAGGAGGGATGTGTAGGCTTCTATGAAAATCTGGTCACATTTCTTCACTGCTTCTAAGCCTCTCAAAGTGATGTCTTTCTCGTCCCCCAATCCCAATCCCACGATGTACAACATCCCTCTCTTCCCAAAACCCTCGCCTTGCAAAAACCCTAGTTGGAAAGCCAGGTACCACCACCCACACCAACGTTTCAAACTCTCACTACTACTCAGAGGCGGCTAGAGGAAGACGAGTTAGCTGTCCAACACAATACGCATGGGCTGGGCTGTCCAAGTTCGGGCCACGCCAACAAAATTTATTTAAACGTGGACGAGTTGGCTGAAGCCCAACTTATTTTTTTTGTTTATTATTGTTGTATTTCTTTTAGTTAAATAGCAAGTCAAAGTGGGATGGCAATTTTCCCCACTGGTTAGGGTCTTCGTGAGATTTCGATCTTAATGGGAAATCGGCTATGGAGATGGGTTTGGGAAAATTTTCGTGTATGATGTTAGGGGCGAGGCAGGGATGGTATTGTAATCTCCAACTCAAACACACCATGTTAGAATATATATTATTATTTTTTAAATATAAATATATTGTTAATTGACTTCTAGTCGTCTACTACGGCTCCTCCAAAATTTTATATTAAACATATTATATTATATATTCAATTAAATAATATATATATATGTCTAAAACAAAATTTACCCTAAATATGCTCTTAACTTTTTTTTTTCTCATTCAAAAATCATTTTTTGCAAGGAGATGGAACGAGGAACCTGTTCCCTATTAAAGACAAGGATGGAAACCCCCAATTTGAATATTATGCATATAAAAGCGAGAATGGGGGAGAAAACTAATAACATGTTTACGTATCAGTAACGGGTTTAGGAAAAAAGGGACTGATTTCAATTCCTGACTTCCCTCGCATTTAGTTGCAATCATGAATGAAAAAAATGTGTGGGTCCCACTTCAAAATCCATAATCACATTCCCTCAAAACTAGAAATCATATTAACTAGGAAATGGTAGTTGATCTGATTCCCATTCATTTTTTCCCTTACTACCTTCCCAATCATGGATAAAAACTCACGTCACTTTAATATTATCAAGATTATGCGTAGGTTATTATTATTTGATTTCGTTCAAATATTATTTGAAATTGGTTAGTTTAGCACCACAATCTAGAGGAACATGGACATAAAACAAAAACTATTGACACTTGTTAGTTTAGCACCAGCTTTGGCTGATTGATGTAAATTAAGCAGAGCATAACAAAACTAGTTAAATCTTATTCAGAAATAAAACAAAAAGGAAGAGAATCAATCATGCGTGGATCAGATGAAGGTATGAAAGCAATTGGACACATCAATGTAGAAAAGGTGAGTAGAGAAAATAACCAAAAACACTCGAGATTTCTTCTCAATATATATAATTCCTCTTTTAAGTTAAGCATCCCTCAACTTGGAAGAGAATCCAATATCCCAGTTCTTCTTCTTCGCAGACTTCAGTCATCGTCTTTGAATTCTCTGTTCAAAACAGAACACAAGAACACAAAACATAAGTTAGTTGCCATTTTTTAAGAATCATATGCGCAACAAAAACTAAAAACAAAAATTGCACATGAAATGATCCCATAATAATAATATTATTAATACCTGCGATCAAGGTAGCGAGGTTGAATCCCAGAACCTTGGCATGTGGTGCAAGTAAACGAACCCACCCCGTCACAATTAATGCAGTTAGACACTTCTTTCTCATCCCCACCAAGCTCCACTACGATTGTGCCAGTTCCCGTACAAAACCTGCATTTTTCTGAGACAGAGAGGACCAAAACTACAACTTGTTTACAAACAAACTCACCGTTCATTTCTATTTTCACAACATTTGATAAATAAAAAACACAGATACTACAAGGAAGGTAAAATGGTTTACTACTTGCATATATATATATATATATATATATATAACTCTATATAATTAAACAAAAATTATAGAACAAAAAAAGCAGTTTCTTTATTACTTACGTGCGCCAGTTCCACTGCAAGGGAAGCATGGCTGAGTGTTGTCTCGCTTTGCCTGCAATTAACATTAACCTTAATTAGAAGCTGCAACTAGTATCGATTAAGTATTATTAACACACCATTTTACTACAAACTTCATTAATTAATTATAATTTGATACATAGAGCAGAGGGGAAATTGCAATTACTCACAGCACTGTCAATTTGGGTTTCATAGAAAACCGGAATGCCAATCCCAACTGCAACACTCACCAACCCAACTGAGATTGCCACAACCTGAGATTCATGCTAATTTCAAATTCCATAGAAAACTCTTCCAGAATTTAAAAGAAATGTGTTCAAAATTGGAAAAGTAGTAGAAACATGATTTCGAAAAGAAAAGAGTGGAGGAAAGAACCGTGTTTTGATCAAGATCCAGAGCTCTAATGCATGGATAGGACCTGGGCGACCGTTGATTTCCTGCAAATTTGTGGGATATACATAAAGAAGAAGGAGACGTGGAGAGCTTGAGGGGGCAGCAGAGGAAGGGAGAGTGAAGGCGGGGAATTGAGGGCGCTAGTGACATTTCCAGGTCAATTTTCTGGTATACGAACTACAAACAAATTAGTAAGAAGTCCACGAGAAATATTGCAGCATTTTACTTGAAACTCAAAACTGAACAAACAGAGAAACACAACGCAATGGTATGATGGTAGAAACGAAACCAAAGACCAAGCGCTGGTGGATTTGGATATGTGGGGTTCACAGTTGGCTTTCATATCAAGTATCAACCACCAGACAGCCGAGTGGAGAGCTTTATCTATCACAAGTTCACAACAAGCTCAGTGTTTTCCTCTACGTGGCTCCATCCTCGGCTATGAAAATGCGTTCTTTGGAATTTAGATGGGTTAAGGAAGCCCAATAGTCTGGCCCATCTCAATCTTGATGGGCATATAACCAGCAAACGTATGGGCTTTCAACATTGTGAACAATACATACCACGTCAAAAGTTCAAGAAAAATGCCACCTCGTTGCCCTTGGTTAGACGTTCGTTATATATATCAGAAATGACAATGGCTGAAATCTACCTGGAAAATCAGACCTGAGAAGACACAGCCAACAATAAGAGTATGTCACTTTCAGTTAGGTGTATCTTAAACTACGCTTACGACCCAAGTTTACATACATCAATCAACACCAACCGGATTCACCTTTCTACTCGACTCCAACTCTGATATCAGATGCGACTTCATCACGTTATTTCTGAGAATTGTTAAATCAGAACCCTTTATCTGCTGAACCGCGTTTTGAAAGAACAAATTAAACAAATGGAATAGAAACTAGAAGGCCACAAATTTACATCAGTCTACTACAACCATTCAAGAACCATCCCTTGGTCCCACCTACTGTTTATAAGCTGGCTTCCCAAGCTAAAAATTTGAAAAAGGAGCTGCTTCAGCGGCCTGCAGAACGAGCTTTCCTCAACCTTGCACGTGTAACCCGAATGCTTTCCTCCATGACTGTCTCTTTTGGGGGAGGGTTTGTATCTTCAGTCGATGAAGAGGATGCCACTGCTTCAGTCTGCATTGGTTCAACCTCCTCAGCTGGGACAGATTGGCTAGTGGATTCAGATGCAGCTGCTGTCGCTTTTTGAGTATTTGAAACTGCTGCTTGGGGGGCGGCTTTAGGCTTTGTTGAAGGAGCTAATGCTTCGGCTATCTCCCTTTGGTCCTTACTTGAAGTAGTACTAGAAGTGGGAGATGGCAGTTCTTCAGGTTGCAATTGTGTTTTAGCAGCTGGTTGTTGATTTGGAGATGGAGGGGGTTGGCGAGCAGCAGGGGGTTGACGAGCCCTAACACCTTGTTGTGGCTGCAATGTTGAGAGTAACAACTTCGTCAGCAGAGGCAGTTGAATAATATATAATGCAGTACAGCCGATATAGTAACGATAACCAATAAATATCATGCAATGAAGGTGCCCAATGCAGGGTATTAAAGAGATGCAATATACCATCAATAACTCATGAAACAACACAGCATGGACTAGTCAAAACTTGAAGGAAAACGCAATTATCTAAGGTAGGATTACTCTGAATCCAGTACCACTCTAACCAAGGCAGGAACAGTCCACTGTAATTACATGGAAGAAATATATAAACGATATCCCCAAGTTCAAACCAAAATAGCTTTTAGGAAAAGAGCAACATAAAAGTTGGAAAGACATTCGTAAAATAGCTATTGAAAAGGGACAGCATATAAATACAGAATTAAGCAATTCTATTCAACACTGCCTTTATAATTCAAGGTGCACTAAAAATGAATAGCCTGGATGAAACAAAAACAATAATTTTATAATAACTTGTTCCAATTGATTGGATGCCCAGAACGGTCATGTTGCATTTCAATAGTAACAGGAGTTAACGGTAAAATTGAACATACCAAGTCGGAATCATGTCATCATACCTGAGCAGGGCGAGGCCTTGGTGTCGACTGTGCAGCAACATACTGCAAAATATCAAATATTCTCGTCTGACCATAGCTTGCAGCTCTTTGCCAATACACAACTGCAATGTCACCCGCCCTGGTTCTTAATTCCAGCAAGTTCCTATCAATTTCATTCTCATGCTTTGCAAGATATGGTCTAAAGAAGGAATCATACACATAGGTCGTTCCCTGCAACACATAGACAGTTGTGAGTATGAGAAAAGGAGTACTAATAATAATAAGGGAGACAAGCAATTAAATAAGCTGATAGCCCCTTATAGAATCCTATACCTTTGTTTTAGGAAACCACAGATATATAATGAAGAGCAACTTAGCTTCACTATACATTGGAACCCTTCAATAAAAAGAAAAGCCAGAATGAGACAAAGAAGTGGCACAACAGAAGCATATTTAAAATCCCTCAATATTCAAATACAAATCCCTACCATGAAACGAAAGCATCGCCAATTCTCTCACATACAGTCAAAACAGCCACCAAGATCCTGAAATTCAGCGGGGAAAAGAGTGTTATCACTAAGAATGATTAGGAAATGTAAAAGACTATTTCAGACACAAAAAGCAATTTATACCAATACTGGCACCAAAAACGAAGTTGTTCAATCTCTGGCTTGTTCTTTTCAACAGTTTTGTAGCACTCGTAAGCTGGATAAGCATAGCCAAGAACCATCCTGACAACGCATTAAAAGGGGAAAGTTAAAATTTGACAATAATCATAAGTCCCTTCAAAAGAAACCAGAAAGTGAGGGTCAATTGATGACATACACAAGTCCTCTGGTAAGAAAGGATCCTATCATCTTGTAGACCTGTCATACACAGAAAATAAAAGCTGGGTCACACAAACAAGTCTGGCAAAATAATAATAAAGGTGTGAAAGTAAAGAAACACAAATAGCTCAATTCAATAAGAAGCAACTGCAAATTTTTCAAAGCCAACATAACTAGCAAACGAAACATCCTTCAAGAACTTTCATAGCAGAGAAAATGAAATTGCTTTTTTTTTTCTTTTTCTTTTTTGTTGTAAAAATTGCCATTAATAAAAATTAAAAGCAAAATGAATTCACAATAGATAAGAACCATAGAAATGGCCCACCTCTTGTTGTTTTCCTAAATCAGAAAGATACTGATACTCAGATACATTTTCGTTTTGGTTTACTGGAATTTAGCAAATACCAGACAGAGATTTACCAAGAATCGGAGGAGAAACGAAGTATTTGGACTGACTATAATTTAAAATCGTTTAATTGTTATCCTCCACAAACAAAATCCCCATTCAAATTCAAGTGAGTACAACAACAGATTTGTACAAAACAACAAGCTCAAGCAGATGATTGCACCGTACGGAAATTAATTTGAAATTTTTTGGAGTCAGCATAGAAATTACCAGCATCCATTACCCCACAAAAATGAAAAATAAAAACCATTTAAATTTCCGAAACAAAAAAACCACAGAATGCAATAATCCGATGCTGAAAAGAGCCGAAACATTACCCAATCTCATGTTTCATGAAATAAAATAATACGCTGTTAAAGAAAATAAATAGTACCAATTAGAGTCTTAGAGAGAGAGAGAGAGAGAGAGAGAGAGAGAGAGTGAGAAACAAATGAGTACCTCTTGACGACTATTTTGAAATTGTTACGGATTGAAAAGAAAATACTATATAATGAGAGTTATTCGACGAAGTTGAAAGAAAACGAATCGGCGAACTGTTCGGGGATCGCCGTCGGACGAAAACGGCGCCGCCGAAAGGCGTCGACGAACCGTAACGATGTCGGCGGCGGAAGAGACTAAGAGAGAGAGAGAGAGAGTAGCAGTGTTTGTGCCGTTTAAATTGCCATTTGTTTGTTGGGTTTGCTCCTTTGGCCTCGGATGAGATTGGATTTGATTCGGTGAGTTTTAATAAACACGCTCTCTCTCTCTCTCTCTCTCTCTAGTCTCTAGAGAGTAAACATTTTGCTTTTGGGTTCCGTATCGGTATCACCGTATCATCACGGAGATTGGTGTTTGCGTGTTGAAGGCCTCGCCATGTACATTAGGGCTTTGATCACCGTTAAAGTTGAAACAAACGGGTCACGTTTTCCTTGGCCTTTAAATCTTGACACCTCAGCTGCCGGGCCCGCATCTCTGCTCTGTGAAAATTCCATTTAAAGCATTTTTGGCTTTACGCCCTTTTCGCCATTTGAAGCCTAAACAACATGTTATAATAATAAGCATTATTTTTCCAACTATCCAGTGGCATTACGTGATTGAGTGGCCGGGCAATTTCACCACGGGGTTAGAAAATGTGTATGTTAGAGAAAATTAGATAAAGTGTTTGATCAAACAGAAAAAAGAAAGAAAATAAAATTAGATAAAGTGGGGTTGAGAGATTCTTGTCGTGTATAAAGTATCCGATGAAATGGATTATGAATAATGATTAACGAGCAAAATATTAAAATAATTAAATTTAGATATAGTGGGGTGGGGTCTACGGAAGTAACGGTAACATATAACATCGCTGGTTTTTTTATAAATAACACCGGACTGGAATGGACCCACCCATTGTCCAGCTCCAGTCTCCTTTTATCTACAGTATTTATTTTGCTATTTCCGTAGTCGCATCCCATTTGTCATTGAAGATGCTTTTCGGTAATTTCACATCTGATATTCAACTTCTCCTCGTATGAAAGAATTGAAGATAATACAACGTTAGAGCATTTTCTTCTTATTATAAAATTAAAACATGTGAATTAGTTTAGGTGTCAATCGCTCAATATTTACCTTGAGATCATAAATTCAAAATTCATCTCACTAATTTATATAATATATATATATATATATAAACAAAAAACACAACCAAACAAAAAAACAGAAAAAACAAAACAAAAACAGTCTGACTCTGTATGAGTACTGTATGACGGTGGGATTATGGGCTATGTGGTGTGGGCTCAAGACCGGGGTTGAGTTGGTAAGGAGCAAGAGGGCATAATGAGGTGTGTTATAGGGCCCACTGTGACTGAGAATCTGAGATGGAGGGGTTGGTTTGGGCTATATACCTATAGGCTATATGAAATGAGATGAGAAAGGTCATCATCCTTTCCTCCTTTCCTCCTTTCCTCCTTTCCTCCTTTTGGCTGTTCCCTCTAAGAAAGAAGAAGCAAGCTAGCAGAACATCCAACCAATAAATTAAAGTTAAAAAAAGTGTACGATAAATGAGATTCTCCCCGCTCTTTCTTTATTAATGTGGCCACACCACATGAGAAAAGAGAGACTACATTGACACGTTAAGCCCTAATAAAATCAAATAAAACCAAAAGGAGGATAGAAAGATAAGATTATTGTAATTGTAATATTGATCCTTTTGTTTGGTTAGAAGACCTTCTTGTTGTGAACTTGTGAGCAATGAGCATTGATGATAAGCATAGATTATCGTGAGTGTGAGTGCATCCTTACATTACACCCTAACAGACGGATGGATCATGGATATGCAGATATGATAAATAAAGCATGCTGAGTAAATGTGTAAGAAGAGAGGACATCATATTCATATATGGGTCTTGTCTTTCCTCTCTCTCTCTGTGTTTTTGTCAACCACAAGCCTTGGATTGGATAAAGAAAATTTAGATAAAGGCGAGGATGAAGCATGTGGAAGTGGGGAAGGTTCCAAAGCGTTGGATTCTCAAAGTTAATTACTACTGGAGACTTCCCATGCATATGCCTTCATCATATTCAGCTCTTTCCCCTCATCTCCTGTCCTGCTGCATGTGCTTCTTATTATTTCAGTTTGTTCCCCTGTCACTCTCACCCCCACCCATTTTTCACTCACAACTCAGTGCCCTGTTTCAGTCTCAGCTCAAGCATGTCTTGGACTCACTCAACTCAAATTATGATGATGATGAATGCATGTTTTCGTCATGCGTTGGTTATAATTACTAATGATGTTACATTACTATATTCGTATCGTATGTATTCTTCCTTAACCCAAACGTAACGTTTCTCTTTAATTTACTAAATTAAATTACTCTTTTTATAATAAAGTGTAACTGGAATTACTGGTAATTAACTAAATTACTCTTTTTGATAATAAAGAGCAACTGGAATGGAATACTGGTTCTTTACCATTCACATGTCATAATCCTACTCATGTGTGTGTGTGTGTGTTTTTTTTTTTTTATTTTTTATTTGAAGACATTTTCTATTGAGAGGGGTGATAACATACCAAACTCACACACACTATACGGATGCTCCATAACCTTTCATGGGTGATCAATTATTCCAAACCACTAGACTAGTGGGTCATTTGCCTAATTCTATGTATTTAATTTGACTAAACATGGCTAAACTACCTACCTACCTACCAATCCGATCCAATTCAAGTATTCTATGTGTTACTTAATTTTATGGGACTCTTCCCACCAAACCTGATTCTTTCTAATCCATTATATATATAGAGAAGCTCATTGTGAACTTTAAATTTAGCTAAAAAAGTAGTTTAAGAAGTTTATTGTGGATGTTCTAAGTTGCCAATTTAAATTATACCTTATGGTATTTAAATTCCATCATGAATAACAAGTGAGTGTTTGTGTGTAAGTTCACATTGTGCATTGTTAATGGAGTGGAGGAGCTTTGTTCTACATTTGCAGCACAATACAATCTTTTAATTAATGGTGCCAACTGGTGGTTGAATTATAGATAGATAGACAGACTCATTGAATAATGAACCCACTAATATATACACCTCAATTATGGGAGGCACAGCCAAGCCACCCCACCTACTACTTCTAATTACTAAATGCCTTGGTGACAAATGCCAATCATCCACCCACTAATTCTATTATTAATCAACGTAGCAGGAACAAAGAAAAGTCTCTTTTCATTTTAGAGTTTTGTTCTAATATTCTGCTGCTGAACGCCACAAATGCGATAACCGTGTGGTCGAAATTGGGGGGACCGGATATACTAACTAACTAACTAACTACAGTGGTAGGTAGTAGTGTCTGCCATATCTGGGCCGTCAATTCTAAAGCTCCCGTCCACCTACGGGCTTAGATCGACTATTTCTTACAAGTTGCAACCCAACCAAGGACGTTGACACTAGACAGTGCAAGAGACCAAAATACTCCATCTCATTGACTTGATTATAAAGAAGAACGCAATTTTCAGAGACAGCACTAATGCAAAATCCTTGAACTGAAAATGATGTTGCCAATTGAATTAGCAATTTTTTTTCAATGTGTATGGTCACGTCAGGTACGGGGTTTTTACCTCAAAAATTAAGACAGAATCCTTGACCTTTTTTCAAGGCTTGGTTGACAAATAATCTCAACAAAGCAAAACTCAAAACACGGATTTAGAATAGCAGTTATCTGCCTCTCCGCACGTCGCAAGCCCTAAAATTGCCAAATGAGGGTGTTTATCTCTGGTTTGACTGAAACCGGTTATTCGTCTGCCTTCACATGACCCATGTAGGTTGCATAGATTAGATGGTTATAGGCAGCCATCTAAACGGCATCCTCGCCGTACATTGTAACAAATTTCCAGCAGCAACTATGGATTTTACTATAAAAAAGATATGTAAAATAAAAAAGGTCTAGCTACACAATTTCATATCAAAACATGAAAAGAATATAGCACCCTTCATGCCATCTGGAGCAATCAACCACCTGATTCCCATTTACACTACGGTCAATGTCCATTGGCCAATGCTGCACCACTCTTCCCAGAATTGTCTTGAAGGAGAGGTTATTTGCTCTGGGCCCAGTCCTAATTCGCTGAAAGTTGCAGCAAAGAAGGCCGTTAGTTAATTTAATCACATACAGGTTTCTTGATTGTGAAATAGGTAGGTCTCTAAACAAATTGTTATGTAGTTTTTTAAGGAACAACTTCCAGGAACGTCCTTTGTTGCTGTTACACAAATGCTCCATTTCCTTTTTGCATCAAGGAATAATTGTATAAGATTCGGAACAAAACAGAGAAACTCAAATGGAGAAAGGATGTATGCTAACCCCATAGATCTGTCAGGCTGACTTCAGGCTCTGATCTAAACCAATAATCGTCATTGGCCTGCAAACAGAATTAGTATACACAAATCAGTAAGTAAGGTTAATTATGACCAATGACAGAAAAGTAAATACATTAATAAGTAAATTACTGGAAGAAAAAGAATACTAACATTGACGTGTGAAGGAATAATCTTCTGAATCCCACAAGATGCCTCTGAGCCTGGTAAGCTGAGAATTTCAGAACTGTCCTTTTTATTACCCTGATGGTATGAAGAAAGCCCTCCGTCTTCCACTCTGGAATAATCACTACTATTCCAAGAAGATGAACCCACTGATTTAGCTTGCTTAACAGCAATATTCTCACGTTGCCCTTGGTATTTGCTACAATATTGAGAATATAAAGTAAGAAATCGTAATCTGCACATGTGAGAGAGAGAGAGAAGGGGGGGGGGGTTGTTGGTAAGGATGGGTCAGATAGCCTAGCCTATGCATGTATACAGAAAAAATTACCTCAAGAGGTACAAATGTATAGGTCCTATAGTGCTTCTGACAATCATTCTAAACTGCTTTTGGGGAAAACAAGTATCCTCCTGATCAATTAAAAAGCAAGTTAGATATTATGCGATTTACAATACAAAGTCTCAAACCACATCCATCCAATGTACCCACCTCATCATCAGGATCAATAACTTCAATATAACTAGCTTGGGGAGCTTTGACTGCAATAAGTGTTTGATTCTGTAACAACAATGGCAGTAAGAAAACATTGGGATTGATCAATAGTAATAAAGCACAAAGTAATGGAAGTTTCAAATATCTAAAGTCAAAAAATGACCTGGAAGCAACAAAGGCTTAAAATATCTTCCTCCGTCAAAAATAGGAACCTAAACAGTTGATTTTAGCAGATTATAAAGTTAAAAATGGGAAAAGAGAAAGGGAAAAAAACACCAGGACTTAGAATATACTTTTTATTCTTTTCATCTTCCTCCAGGGCCCTCAGAAGCTCTAGCTTTTCCCTGAAAAAATAACCCCTTTATAGCTCAACATACCAGACAGAAAAACATCTCAATGCGTCTAATTCTAAACAACCAACCTTATAGCATCATCAAGCCTGCATTCTTCAGCATATAAACTTTCAACTTCATCCTGAAAGAAAACAAAATGTTCTTCGTGGTTAGAGAGAGTACAAATACTCCAAGTTTGCAACATGATTATAGCAGCAGAGTAGAAAGCCTGACTTTTGCTTGAAACCAGGAATGGCATTACAATATATCACTACTCACGACCAATTTCAATCATCCAAACCTCAGTTAAGATTTCAAATTGCTTGGCCACCCAAACAAATAGTGCATTAAATTTAGGATAAGATAGCAACTCATTTTACAAAATAGTTGGAGGCATTGATAACCTTGAAAACCAACAGATCAGCATCACTATTTGAAAGGATGTAATAAGTCTCGGTAATGTTTCAATAGTCTTTCAAAGTTGGCATACACGACACAAGCACACATGCAATGAGCAAGATGTCGAGTTATGAACAAGATCCAAATGATTAATATTCTACATGCACCTGTATTCTAGAAACTTGATCATCTAGCTCCCCTGGTGTCGACCCCTCATAACACCTGCCATTAAAGTGCTCTGGTCATATCAAATCATACATAAAGTACCAAATAAAGGAAAGTGAAGATTTATATAATTACTTCCAGCGTATATGATTCTTTGAAGTTTTCTCTATCAAATTTATTCCTTCAAGAACGTTCGTAATATCATATATCCTCCGCTTTTGAACCTGCAACAACCAATATGTAATAAATTCAATAGGTTACAGTTCAAACATAACAGCAAGTGCATGCTACAGTCTGACTATGGACTCTGATATCAAAGACATTTGATATACCTCCAACACCTCTGCTGTTTTGTTCAAATCAAGGGTTCTATCCTTGGCCTCCTGAATTAAACTAACAAACTTCTTGGTTAACAAGCCTGCAAATAACATATTACACCCCTTATTAATCTCGATATGCCACATCCATGAATGCCTGTAACAAAGTGAGTGCTCTAAAGTGTGTGCAAAGTTAGATAGAAGGAGAGGGACAACTCCTAATGATTTTTTTTCCTTCCCTTTTTTGATCCTCAATTTACCTAAAGAGCTGTCATAGCGGCAACCAATAGCTGGATTCAGACCATTATGAGAATCCGCAGTTGATCTTTGAGTCCCAGCTTTCGTATGCTTAGGAACCTTTGACTTAGGGTTATGTTTTCTACCCGTGCAGGACTGTGGAATAGATAACGACGGATCATGAAGTACCTTGCTCGGTCCAGCAGCAGCTTCATGCCCACCAATCTGAGCCACATCATCTATTTCCTTCTTTGGTCTCAACTGCAGCAATTATTGCTTATAATAAATATGAGAGATGTGCAAAAAGAAAACATATCAAGCATGCTAAAATCTATAGTGTAATTAATTTCTAGGAATTACACCATTCCTGGGTATCGTAATTTTTATATTTTAAAAAAAAGGAGAGGAAAAAAAATCATGTGGCACAATTCAAATTGTGCTGATGAAACACATTTACAACAGCATAAAACTAATAAAACCGCATTCAGACACCCCAGCAAGTGTAATCAACTCTGATGATCCCAATTGTAAAACAACCTGACTTCTGCCATCATTGTTGGTAGTCTTGAATAATTTAACTAACAGCGAATTAATAAGACAATAAATTAAAGAGAAACAATGCCAACTTTGCGTAACTCTAAAATGTAATTCTCTTGGACTACAACTGACTTTTAATCTCTGTCATTTCTTCTTTTTCTTCTGAATAAGTTGTGAAATTCTATAGTGTATCATCCACGAGCGTGTACGGAAAATTATTACTAAAAAAAATTTAAAATTTTAAAAATCAGTGTAAATTGTAATAAAGACGCAGATTGTGAAGTTAATGTGGGAAGATAGTATGACCATTTGTTAAGAGAAACTATTGCAAAGAAATCACGAATTGACCACTATAAGCAGGATGCGAAGTTAATGCCAAACATACGACTCAATAAATTATAAGGAAACATCAAAGCCACCGGCCAATAAAATCCACAACTAATTATCAACAACAGAGAAGAAAAGAAATCATTAAAGCAGTAAAGCCTCTAAACTTTTGAAATCCTATGAATCAGCAACTGAATGTTAAGAAGAAGATAATGACGATGATGATGGATTGCGGTGATCGTACTTGAAAAAATCAATACCTAACAGGAAATTAATTCCGAAACGAAAATTGAAATCGAAAAAAATACGACGATGAGGAGCAAAAACTCACCGCCAGCTTAGCAAAAGCAGAATGGGCGTCCGCGTGAGAAGCAAAAGCGCTATCGGAGAGGCGGTGATGGCCGGAGTCGATGGAAGGAGCGAAAGCAGGAAATGAGTGGGGAAGAAGATGTTGAGAGGAAAGCAAAGACGGAAGCAGATAGCTCGGATGGTTCTGATGATTCTGAGTCTGCGAATGAGAGTGCAGCAGCTGGAACTCGAATTGAGACGGTCGAAGAAGGCGATTCGGATCCTCCATCTCCATGGGTAAGCGGGAGAGAAGCAGAATTGAAGAATGTGAGAGAAAGAGGTAGGTTTTTGAGTGTTGGAGGGAAAGGGGAAAATCGACTGGAACGGATTTTGAGAGATTATTATATATATATATATATGTACGTGTTTTTAATTACTCTCTAATTTTGTGAGTGTTTGTGTTTTAATGGCATTTCAGAAATGGAGAAGGAAACCAAACACAAATCAAACTCGAAGCGCAAAGCGAGAGCGAGAGAGAGAGTAAGCGCCGTCAGTCAAGTGACGCAACAGCGGGAAACGTATGCGGATGAGTTCGAATCCCCTCGCCCCGCCTTTCGCCTGTCACCGTCACTTCGGTTTTTATTGTAATTATAATTTGCATGGCCTAAAACTCCGGCTCGGCCTTCTTCTTCATCTTGGGCTTGGGCTTCGTAATGGGCCGATGGCCCAACGTTCCAAATTTACCATGCCCGCTCAAACATAGTGCTGGTTTAGCATTGCTTATTTGGGGTGATAAGTGATATTTTTAAATTTTTGGAAAGCCTAGCCAGTTTGGTAAACTATGAGAAAATCACTTATTGTTAAAAATTGTTGTGAGAAAAAGCTATAAGGAAAAGCAAGTAATGAAATGCTTTCATTTTTTAATTATGTAGGAATCGGTTTTGAAGAGATATTGGGTTTAATGATTATACGGGAATCAGTACCAACAACACTTTTAACAAAAAGTTTACCAAACGCCAAATTGTTCTCTCACAGCTGGTTTCTCTCACATCAAATCTAACAATTAACGATATTTTAAACTATTTCAATGGATAAGGAGTGGGTTCAAACTCGGTTGAAATGAAAGGAGGCGAGCACATTGCACTTCAAATATGATGAAAGTCTACGACAGAAATAGGTTTCTGGTAGAAAATTTAAAATCTAAATTCGCAAGAAAAATAGAGCACCATCATTATTCTCATTAGGCCCAAAAAATAGCCGTAAAAATACACAAGGGCCACAACCCACAGATTGCAAACCCTGCAAGAGAAAAAAAGAGCGCTGTATTTGCAGGTTTACAGATAAGTAAAAAATGAATAGCTAGTGTACATTTTGGACGCTGTGAGTTTTGCTCACGAACATCCATATAACAGCAATTCACGCCTTGTGATTTAGTTCTTTTAGAGGTAGAATCAGTTGGGACTTATCTTGGTCCCGCTGAGAATGTAACCACCGAATGCATTCATCTGCATGCATGGATGGGTTCTTGAGGGAAGTACCTGCATCAATTTATTCAAAAAGAAAGGAACATCAGTCGATCTTTTCATCACAAGAATCATCATACAAACACTAAAACAACCAAACAGATGCATTAAGAAGACCAAACCAACCTGATATTCGCGTAGCCAAGGTTCTGAAATTTGCATGCCAATTGCCATTTTTCCCAGTTGTAAATTGTGCATGCATGTTGCAAGAGGCTGCATTTTAAAGACAATAGTTGTTTTAATTTAATCTTCCACCAAGAAGTGAAGAATCCGTCCGTATACACAAATCATTAATTTGGTATGATAAAGCATTTGAAGCTAACAACCTGAAGATACTGATGATAAATAGCAAAAGGAGCTGAATTTGACAAAAGTGGAAAGATCTCCTTAACTAAGCTCCAAGTATCCAGCTCTGGTGCTGCTATTATTAAACTGCAAAGAGAATGTGGACCTTATCAACCAGATGCTTCTTTCAACTAGTAAACTAAACATGCAACAACAATACTTACCAAGAGAAACCATGCGCTTTCCACGAGCTGATGATTTCCTGTGGTGCTTTTTCTCCCAGTTTTGCAGGTTTGGACATTTTGATTACTGGAGAACTGGTAGACTGAGGAATAACATCCGAGATCACATTTTCAGATACAAGAGAGACTTCTTCCACTCTGACTGGTGAAGTAATTCGGTCCTGTTAAAAAAGGATATCTGACACAATTTAGAAACTGCAAGCCCACAATTGTGCAGACAAAAAATGAGGAGCTGCTTACATTTGACTGACTTTCCATGTTACAAGAGTCCGAATCTTGACTTACTGGTTTTTGCAGACCATTTTGCACAGAGAAGAGATCAGTGAGAGGAGACCTCACAATCCTGGAACAAAAACATACATATAAAGATATCTCAAAAATTGGTCAAGTATGAAAAATTAATGCAAACCGAAGTGCACATGGAGTAGGTGGGGTGGGATCCATGATAATTTTGGCAAATCAACCGAAGAATAAAGAATTTTCACCCTGGTTATCTAGGCATAACAATCAACACCATAACCTAGGTTTATAATGCACTAGTATGAAATCCATGTGATGCACAGGTTCTTTGGAAAAAGCATAAAACAAAGCAATTAACAGAAATTAAGATTCCAGGAAGAGACGATCAATAATAACATTAACATTTGTCGATAGTATAATTGGAAAATATTGTTTCAATTTTCTTTTCTTTTTTTTTAACCAAGAAAAGAAAAAATAGTTTATTTTCTTTAATTTCATGAAACTGAAATTTGCCTCCAATTTCTTAATTCAATTTGCAGTCCTCCAATTTCTTAATTCAATTTGCAGTCCTCCAGTTTCTTTAGTTTCTTTTATGGCACAATGCCTGCATACATAAAGAGTAGCAGGATTTCATCTAACCGTATATCCTATAATAGTGCAACTCATAGGCAGATGTACCTCTTGCAAATTTCATCTCCGAAGTTGAATATCCTCGCTATATCAATAGGATAAGGCGAGCCACCAATGTATGTGTTGCAGACATAGCCCGCCCCTGTCAAACATACAGAAGCATTCAACATCCAAAATGTCATAAACAAATAGTCGCATTTGCACAAAGTGGCCACAACAAACAGATTTCCTTTTTTACTCTGGATATGGTTACACTTCATTTCACTACTTCAACACCCATAGATCTTGTTTACATACTTTAATTATAAATTGAAACCAACACATAGTAAAGGACACTTGGGGAAAAAATAAACATATAGCAAACCTCCTAAACGCTCTGCCACAGCACCAGTAAGAAGTCCTCCAACCATATCCACTACGAGGACATCAGAATTTGCAGAGACATTAGCCATGGAAAGCAGAAGAGATAATGTATCCATTCGCAAGAATCTGAATCAAAGGCAAACATGTAATTCATAAATTCTGAGCAAAAAATATGAGGAAGTCATTTACCAAAAGTAAAGGAAAATTCATAAGTCGCTATGTCGTTACCCAATTCTAGTCGGATACTTCTTTAAGTACGCCTCACATATACTGAGAGAAACAAGAAGAAAGACAAGTCAGTAAAAAGAATTTCAGATTCTGCCATTACAGATGCACATCCAGAACCCACCCAAACCAATGTTAATGCAGATAGTAGGGCTCTTCATAACTCTTTTAGCTTCAACTGCTTGTGGCGATGTGTCCTGTTTATTTTCTAATTCCACTTATTTGGAAATTCCACATCTTATATGGACCTCTGAATCATATAGCTTTAAATCCGAAACAACTTCATCATTAGATGATAAAATAACCAATGAAATAATAAACACCCAACAAGAATTACAGGAAGAACACTCCTGTCTTACATCAACCAATATCCCAAATTTCAATATAAGTGTCTCTCAAATTGTAACTATGACATATTTCAGAGAAGCTACTGATTCAAAAGTAAGAGGTAACCTTCTAGTGAAAGGGCGCCTCAGAAGTACAATGGGAGCATATTTCTTTTGCTTCTTAAGCCTATATTTCTCCTGCAGACAACAGACAGACAGGCAATTAGCTTATCTCAAATAAAGACGAAAGTAGCACTCACATTGTCTAATTTTACCTGTGAGAACACAGTCTTTTTCTCAAATGTCGCACTGTTCGCAATGAGAGCATCAACAATTTCATCACCAGTTGCACCCAGTCTGCATAAAAAATTGTCAGCCTCGGTTCTCGGAAGGAAGATAATATGCCAGGATAGTGAACACAGATAGAATATGTATTTTATCCCAAAAATTATAAGGCAGGTGGTGCACAAGTTTTAAGAGAGCTGCATCAGAAGTGTGCAAAGATACAAATTAAATCCTTGAACAGTTTGTTCTCACCGTCGCATCTCGTTTATGTCTTCACCAGTTAGGCTTTGCGCTTTATTGTTATCAACTAATGCCCGATTGTCTCTCAACTCATCTATTGACTGGCCATCACCTTTTTCTAGAACATTATTACCTGGAACATGAAATTTAAGATGAAACTAAATTTTACAGTAGAACACACTGCCATAAACATGCAAAATAAACAAAGAAAATAATCTGAAAATTTTGAAATAAAAAACAAAACCTTCTGTGGACGGAGTATAACGAGACAAATACGGCCCTTGCGCTCCGTTTTCAACGCGAAAGAAAGAACCAAAGGGGCAGCCAAGCAAGGGTTGCAGAGAACAATTCTTATTCCCAATCTTCAATGTCCTGCACATCCATTACACATTTAGCTGTGCTTATTTTAACTGAGCATGCGTGTGAATTTCCAAGACTGAGAGCAACAATTGAGAGCGAAAGACTTACGCTCCTGCGGAGAGACGAGCGAAAACCAAACGATCGCCGTCGTTGATGTCAAGCAAGACACTGCAACCTTCCCAGGTCGATCTAGGGCTTTCAAATAAATCGCTTTGGGGCTTATTTTCCGACATATCCAGTCTTTTATGTTATATTGAATATACACTCCCCTTATTATAGTCTTACCGCGGATCCCTTTCTCAATAAATTGAAGAACAGACTAGGAAGAATTTTAGTTGAAAACACAAATTATTAATATACAGGCATCAGAGATGCATTGCTGGGACTAGAAGAGTGTCTGAGTGACTGACGGGCTCGGATATTTCAGAAAGACAATTTGAAACGAAGCTATCAATAAAACCTTAAAAACCCAACTCCACTCGACAGTTAGCTAGGGTTTAGTGGAGTGTATGCCTTGAGGAAGATTTTAAGTTTAACAAGTGGGTTTTATCGAAATCCATACAAAATTTCGTCGCCACACATGTTTAAATACCAGAATGGTGAAACATTCAAAATATCAGAAAATACCTTTTGTTAATTCAAAAATTAAGAATTGAAATTATTAATTAAATGAGGATAATATGATAAATTCACATTTTTTATCTTTAAAAAATTAAAATTTTAAAAAAAATCAAATAATATATTCTATTTTTATGGAACACAACTACCCATTATCTTTTAAAATTTTAAAATAAATTTTAATTTTTTTTTAAAAAAGCCTCTTGCATGCATGGAAGTGCATACGAAGAGACTAGTTATTCATTAAATAACACGTATTTCAATTGTTGTTTGATATTACACGTTATGATTAACATCTCATTTTTGTCTTTTTTTTTTTCTTAAAGTACAAGATTTTACATTAACTTATCTTCAGATCACGCGGCTATACTCTGTAAATATATTCAAATATTTTAAAAATAATATCTCAATCTTTTTTAATTACTTTAAATAACAATTTTGCTTTAATTATTATTTATTTATTGAATAATTAATAATTAAATAATTTCATCAATTACTTAATAAATATTAATTAATTATTTTAAATTATTTTGGTTACTTTGTTTTTTATTTGTTATACAACATTGTTTATTTAGTTTAATATTTTGCAATTATGTAATATCTTAGACTTTTTAAATTATATTAAATATTATTTATGTTTTAATTATTATTATTTAATGAATAATTAGTATTTAAATATTTTAATTAATTTAATAAATTACTTAATAAATACTAATTAATTATATTTAGTTATCTTAAACATTTTTGTGGGCTTTAAAATTATTTTTAATATCCGAATATATTTTTTAAATAGTTTCAATTATTAGAAAATTATTTTAGTATTCCAAAAATGGTTTTAAAATAGTGCCCTAGAGTAGGTTTATAATTAAGGTTCGACTCTTGAGAATGGTTTTGGAACAAGTTTATAAGCTAGGGTTTTTAGTTTGAGACTCGAATTTAATGTTTAGAATCTAAAATTCATTTTAGGGATACTAAAATATTTTTCTATGATTTTTAGATAAATGAAACTATTTTCTAAAATGATATCGGAAATTAAAAATAATTTTAAAGTCCACAAGTTGGAGGGGGGAAATGTTATTAACTACTTGAGGTACAAGCTCGTTGTTATTTGAAAAAAAAATAAATAATAAGTACAATAGTTCGGATGGAGATAAAATAACATTCTCGACATTCGTTTGGATGAAGCAAAATAACTGGAGATTTAGTTAAAAGTTAGAAATTGAAGAGGAAAAATTGATATTTCCATTGGCTAGCAACTTAAGTAGGGAAATTATTAAATGACGTGAGGAAAAAATCATGAAAATTGGGGATAAAAATTGTTGAGTTTAATTTCCTCTAAAAATGCCTCATTTCGCAATTTCTATTGAGCATATGAATTTGTTTTTCCTGTAATTTTTGTTATTTACAAAATTTGACATACATATAAATTTAAATACTGGAATTGTTAATTTTCAGGAATTTAAATGTTGGAGATCTAAATTCTGTAATTTAGGAATTCTATGCAATTTTCATCTCCTTCATCCAAGGTTGTAGGTTTGGTTTCCCTCACTCAATATCAATTGTTTAAAAAAAAATGGTGTCCTTTGGCCCTAAAATATTGTTAATGGAGGCGAAATTAGTTTCAAAATAAAACTCTCAATTGAAAGACCGGCCCAATATTGACCATAAAAAAAGGAAAGACCGGCCCAATATTGACCATAAAAAAAAAAACAAAGACCGGCCCAATATTGACCATAAAAAAAAAAAAAGACCGGCCCAACCAAATAAAACTTTAGACTTTCAATTACACGTGGCGTTGTATCAGTACTGGTTCTATACTTTTTGGAATAGAACCGGCCGCACCCAACTAGTGAGCTTTCTGAAACTCATTAGGGTTCTTTACTCTACTCTCACACCCAAAATTTCTCCTCTCTCTCGCCGCTCAGGCCGCCGCACGCATCCGCCTCACTTCTTCTAGTCTCTATCATAATCTCAGCGTCCTCGAATCTCTCTCTAATCTCAGCCTCATCGCTTCCCTCTATCTCATCCGATCATTGGCGTCAGCTCCTTCGAATCTTGGGGCTGCGGCGTTGTCAATTTCCAGTACTTCATCCAACTACATTCGGTATGTGCTTGCCAATTTTATCTAATTTTAGGGTTTGTTCTGTGAATTTTAACTTAGGGTTTTTTAGAAAATTATTTTGGGGGCTTCGGTTTTAATTAGGGAGTTTATGTATTCTAAGTTAAATTCAAAGGATTCATAGCCTAATTTAGGGTTTAGCTATATTAAAAAATGAATTAGACTTTAGTTTGAAATTCAATTGGGATTTCGGTTTAAATTAGGGTTTTGAGAAAATTGAATTGGGGCTTAGCTGATTAATTGGGGTTTAAATTCGATCTGGGGTTCAGTGATTATTTGGAGTGAAAAATTCAATTAGGGTTACGCTGCTGCTACTTCTGTTTGTTTTCAATTGGGAATTATTATTGGCAATTGGTTTGTGTTGAGTGTTCATGAGTGGTATGATGATTTACTATTTACTGATTATATGTAATTTAGTAATGTCTGCATATTTGTAATTGGGGGTTTATATGTAGACAAAGAAAGAGAGCAGATGTCTCTAATCTCTTGTTATATGTAATTGGATGGTTTACTGATTACATGTACTATTACCTAATATAGACAAAGTAAGAGAGCAGATGTCTCTTATCTCTTGTATTGTCAGTGTGCATTTGATCTTTTGCTTAATTTGATCGGTCGATTTACTGTGGATAGAAGAAGATTAGGAGATGGCAGATCGGTTAACCCGTATAGCAATAGTGAGCTCCGACAGATGCAAGCCTAAGAAGTGCCGCCAGGAATGCAAGAAGAGCTGTCCTGTTGTCAAGACTGGTATATTATAATTCCCTTTCTTTCTTATATTATTTCTTGTATTTTATATGTAATATATGTATATATGTGTGTGTGTGTGCCTGTTTCTATTCATAAACAAGATAAAATCAGGATTAATTGAATTGCTCGAGATAATGGTTCTTTTGTTTTCGCAAAAACAAGCATATCTTTTCTTGTTGCTTGAGATATGATATTGCTATTATGTATATGTGATGCACAAATCCTGATTACTTGGATTCCTCAGCTGGTTGTTTATCATGTGAACTGTTATTTATCCCCAAACATAGTATTCCTTTTCAAATCATTATGAAAGCTACTTGTGATGGGAGTATGTCTTGATGATCATGTTAAGTAAATATAAGGAAATAAAGGAAATAGAATGCCTCCTGCAAGGAGAAATACCCAGAAACTTTATTAAGCTCGAAGCTAGCTATTCAAAGGGATTACATCGTATATAAAACCAAACAAAGATTCTAAGAAAGGTTACTCAAAATACAGACATGAGCTCCTGCATATGGTGAGGCGGCTCCAGACACACACACACACACACAGAGATAGATAGATATATATATATATATATATATATATTTCTGTGTTGACGAGTTCTTGTCATGCATTATTGTAGCGCTATGTTTACTTCTATATAAATGAGCTGCTTTTTGAATTATCTTGTCTTGACTCAGACTTGATTTAAATGGTTGACCTTTATACAAATATACGATCTTATCTGATTAATCTGCAGGTAAACTATGTATCGAGGTTACCCCTGCATCCAAGATTGCTTTTATCTCAGAAGAATTGTGCATTGGGTGTGGTATCTGTGTTAAGGTCTGTAGAAAGTGTTGTTACTGTCATTTTTCTTGTTCTATACACTAGTCATGTTTTAAAGGCATTCTTTGGACTCTATACCATCTGATGATGCAGAAATGCCCATTTGAAGCAATCCAAATTATCAACTTGCCAAAGGATTTAGACAAAGATACAACACATCGTTATGGGCCTAACACTTTCAAACTACACAGGTTAGTTCCTTATCACATTATATGGAAGTGATCCCTTAAGCATTTGTGTGGTTTGGGATAACAGAAATTTACAATTTCAGGTTACCAGTCCCAAGGCCAGGGCAAGTACTTGGTTTGGTTGGAACTAATGGCATTGGGAAGTCAACTGCCCTAAAAGTTTTGGCTGGAAAGTTGAAACCAAATTTAGGTCGTTTCAATGTAATACATCTGACAAAACTTCCCCCTTCTCTGATAAGTATATCATTTTTTTTCAAGTTGGTTTTGGTGCATTCTTTGATTATGTTATGTTTCTCTTTTTTTGGGCAGAATCCTCCAGATTGGCAGGAAATTTTGACCTACTTTCGAGGATCTGAGTTGCAGAATTATTTTACCCGTATCCTGGAAGACAATTTGAAGGCACCTTTTGATTTGATGTTCATAATGTTTCATATGGAATTGGAAATGAGTTTAGCTTTTTAGACAAACGTTTTGGACATTTAATGCATGTTTTTCTTAGATAGTTATGTTTATTTATCTTCTTTTTTTTGGGCTTTCTATTTGGTTTGTGTTTTAGTTGTCTGTAAAGATCATTTTGGGTTGTCTCTGACTCTGGTTAATCGGGTTGAAGACCCAGATACCTCGAGTTGTTGAAAGAAAAAGTTAAAACATATTTATTTTAGAACTACGACTTTGAATTTCATTATGTATGAACTCAGTGGCCTACTTTATAGTACTACAGAGCTAAGTTGTGGTGAAATCTCCTAGTGCTTGCTATTCAAGATAGTTCATAGGCTGCTTCCAGTACTGGGTGGGTGATCTTAATGCCATTAATGGGATGGTCAAGATATAGTTGAACGTAAACAATTTGGTGAATGGAAATATTATTTGCATCTCATGATAATGAATTTAAGACAGAAATGCCTAGAAGTATGATACTTGAAAAAAATGCTTGATGCAGTATATGAACCATGTTCAGTGCCTCTTCTGGCCTAATAATTTCAGATTTTTTTTATAAAAGGGTTTAGTCTAGACAAACAAAGTTGCATGCATTTCAATTTTTTGGCCATCATTGGTTGTGTCTAGCACTTATATTGTTTTATGTAATATTTTTGTCTTCCTGTTAATTGCATTTTTGTAATTCTCTTTTCATTTAACAGGCCATTATAAAGCCCCAGTATGTTGATCACATTCCAAAAGCAGTTCAAGGAAATGTTGGGGAGGTGCTCAACCAGAAAGATGAAAGGGATATGAAGGAAGAACTGTGTGCTGATCTTGAGCTGAACCAGGTTATAGATCGTAATGTAGGGGATTTATCAGGTGGGGAGCTTCAAAGATTTGCCATTGCTGTTGTTGCCATACAGAATGCAGAGATATATATGTTTGACGAACCTTCAAGTTATCTTGATGTGAAACAGAGGCTTAAAGCAGCCCAAGTTGTCCGATCTTTGCTCAGGCCTAATAGGTCTATTTTTTTAATATTTGACTTCCTTCAAATTTTCATTTGCACGTTTGTGTTGGATTTCTTGATTGTCTTCTTGCATCTTTAGCTAATAGTTATATATCCTTGTATTTTCAGCTATGTAATTGTTGTGGAGCATGATCTTAGTGTCTTGGATTACTTATCAGACTTCATTTGCTGTTTATACGGGAAACCGGGTGCATATGGAGTTGTAACTCTTCCTTTCTCAGTTAGAGAAGGAATTAACATCTTCTTGGCCGGATTTGTTCCTACAGAAAATCTTAGGTTCCGGGATGAATCTCTGACCTTTAAGGCAAGATTATAAATTTTGTCCATGAAATGCTCTTTTGACTTATCAGTACTTTGTGATTCACTTTTTTTTTTCCTTTACTAGGTTGCTGAGACTCCACAGGAAAGTGCTGAGGAAATTGAGACATATGCACGATATAAATACCCATCTATGACTAAAACTCAGGGAAACTTTAGGCTTCGTGTTGTTGAGGGAGAATTTACGGATTCTCAAATTATTGTTATGCTGGGTGAGAATGGAACAGGGAAGACAACATTTATCCGTATGCTGGTATTCATTCCTTTGATATCTTTCTTTTTAAAAATTCAGTCATAATCACTTTGCAGCTTGAGACATTGAGTTAGCATACACTTGTCCAATTTGCAGGCTGGTCTATTGAAACCTGATATTGTAGAAGATTCCAATGTGGAGATACCTGAATTCAATGTTTCTTACAAACCCCAGAAAATCAGTCCAAAATTTCAATCCACTGTCAGACACTTGTTACATTCAAAAATTCGTGATTCATATACCCATCCCCAGTTCATGTCAGATGTGATGAAGCCTCTTCTTATTGAACAATTGATGGATCAAGAAGTTGTGAATCTCTCTGGTGGAGAGCTGCAAAGGGTTGCATTATGCTTATGCCTCGGGAAGGTAAATGCTTGGTTGAGCTTTTTCATGTTTCTCGGTTATGAATTTCAGAAGCCTGAAATTTTCAAGAAACATTATTTTTTGATTTCCTGTTGTAGAAAAATCAGTAGTGTTGGCTTTTCCTTATTTTCAGCCTTGCAAGTATAGTAGGAAGGGAGATGTTGGGTTATTGATGTGAATAAATAAAATGGGCCTTTGTTTCTTGGGATGGATCCCTTTCAACACTTTACAGTACCCACCTCTTGTATTTGATGCCTTGGATGCATCTGAGTAGGCTGGAATTGACTGTGTTTGGAAGTTGGGAATGGGTTAAGGGTGTTCTCTTTTCTTTTTTCTCTAATGTAAGTATTTGGGGATTGCCATTGTCCCCAACTAAAAGCAAGTATCTGCCATTTTGTTTGAGTTTTTCAGTCCTCGAACAATATCATGACCGCATGTTTGAGTTTTTCCATGCATCTGTTTTGGTCCCTGCATTTGGTTTCGGTTTTTCTTTTTTATCATTTGACGCCAGGAAGGCGATTACTTGTAGTTTTGTGTTGTTCTAACTGGTGAAAGTGCATGCGGATCAGCTTTAACTGATACATTTTATTTTTCTTAATGCAGCCTGCAGATATCTATCTTATAGATGAACCAAGTGCCTATCTTGATTCTGAGCAGCGTATTGTTGCTTCAAAAGTCATAAAGAGGTTTATCCTACATGCTAAGAAAACTGCATTCGTGGTTGAACATGACTTTATTATGGCTACCTACTTGGCAGATAGAGTTATTGTCTATGAGGGGAAGCCATCAATTGATTGTGTTGCAAATTCTCCACAGTCATTATTGACTGGGATGAATCTATTCTTATCTGTAAGTGTTGCAACTTCTTCTTTTCAGTCAATTATTTTGGCGTCCTACTATGAAGAGGGAGAGTAGTGTGTGATAATAGGAATATAATTTTGAAATTGGTCATTCTTTGTGCATAATCACAACTTCCTCCTGCTAACTGGTTTTATTTGTACCACCACTCTGAAAATGAGTCTTAAAAGGGATAAGCTGTTAGAAACCTAAATAGCATGTTATTGGAACTGCTCTCTCTCCACAAGTAATTTTCATTGATTTTTGGAATGCTGCATGCAGCATCTTGATATCACATTTCGACGTGACCCCACTAACTACCGCCCAAGAATCAACAAATTGGAGTCAACGAAGGATAGGGAACAAAAAGCTGCTGGATCCTATTATTACTTGGATGATTGATATAACCACGAAGGTATGCTTCATTCGTTACTCTGTTTATTCCATGTTTGTTTTGGCATCTTTGATATTTACCGGTGTTTTACTTTGCAGTTTTGGCCAAATTTAGAGGGCTTCAATGTGATCTAATAATGGAATCCCGGCTGAGTCATGACATGCTGACAAATGATGGGAGGTCCTTTGTCTGTGAAGAGGTGATGTTTGTTTACCAGTGAGTTTCCGTGAATGAGAGTTTCCAGGCCCTTCCATATTGTTGCTAGTTGAGTACATTATGCCCTATGTGTGCTTGCACTTATCCCAATTTTGTTAAAATTTGTCTCTGGGCGACGGAATCTAAATGTACAATGGTCTCTCATAGTATCAATTTTTCTTTCTTTTTGATTAACTTTTGTGCTTCCAGGGTTTATGTAACTTTTGTCTCTGCCATTATGATTTTTAGTTTTCACACCAGAAATGCATGGGTGTTTTAACTCTGAATTAAAAAGAAGTTTGCTTCATATTTGCACATGACGGGTTTGATTGATGGGCAGGATTTGATGAACCACCTTTTCTAACTGCACAGAGGAGGTACCACTCTCCTGCCATGTTTGTTTGGTGAAGTGCCAAACGAAAAATCTGAAAAGATGAGGATAATAGATATTTTATTGTCTTGTCTGGTGTGTGATTGAATTGGATTATGATTATATGGTTATACCTACGGTCCTTTGGATTTAGATATTTTACCACATCAATTATGATGATGCAAACTCATTATGTTAGATTACGGCCCTTTGTTTGTACTGACTTGGGAGATTTTTATTTGTACCAAGCCAACCAACAAGTATGTTGATTTCCCCATTTTAAGTTTTGTTTGTATTTTTTTTATATATAAAAGTAATCTCCTAATTTCTTAAAATCCCCTAGTAAATTTTTAACAAATTTGGAATGGTCTGGTCTGGGTCAGGTCAAAAAAATTCCTTCATATCGGAGAAGTGTTGTGTGAGTCCATCTAAAAGAGTCCGTGATCGCACTCTCCTCCTTGTAAAAGAGGCGTTGACAGAGCCGATGAGCATTTTCTTTGTAATAATCAGATTCTCTTGTCTTGTCCTCCGATTAATATCCTGTAGTCTGGATATGCGATATGTAACAACTAAGAAGATGGAGGAGGAGGAAGAGAGAGGGCTTCATCAACCATGCTCAAGTTTCTGTCCTTGAATAACAAATACCTCAATTAAGTTTTTTTTATTATTGGTTCGGGGGAGAGGGTTTACACGAAGATTCTTGGATGCTTGGGGGTTTCAAACTTCTGCCCATAGAACTTGAGACCAAAGAGTTAAACCAACTGAGCTATACCTTATTGGCGAACGCTAGCAATATTCTCTCTTCATTTTATTTTTCTGCTGAACGCCAGCAATATTAATGTGCTCTTAGTTTGAAAGAAGAAGAACAATGTACGTACTCATAGGTAGCTCCAACGATACTGGTACTTTTAATAATGTGTTAATTGTTTAATGTTTGTCGAGTTAGAGAGTTCGATTCCAATTTCCATACCATGATGGATTAATTGGATGATGCAGATGCAGATGCAGCCCTGACCTGAGTGAGTTGGAACTTGAGAACCGACATGGAGATGAGACACCGCTTCCTTCCACTCCTTATCTATCTTAAGGCAGTGGTTGGTTGGTTGGCCAAAACCATCTCACTTCCAACTTAACTAAAACCAACCACTCCCAAATTTTTCTACTAATTAATTAATTAATTGACATATATAGGGAATTACAAAATGAGGGTTTGCAATGTGAATGTGACTTATGATTGATGAGACTTAGAAATGAATCAATCTTTCCATGTGGTAGATAGATATATGCAAATTGCAATGCATGTGGGAATTGATAATCCATATAATATAAAGATGTGTAGCATTATTTATTATCTTCATCATATGGCACTGGCACTGCTAGCCTTACCCTTAGCCTGTATATATATAAAAGAGATAGATAGATAGATAGGAATCTTAATTGGTAAAGTAGGCAAGAGTAGAGGACGAGCTGCATGCGACACGAATGAAATGAATCAGCTCGTATTGATGATACTGACTAGTCTAGTGACACAGGGTTCTTTCTTTCTGAGGCCAGTAAGCTGGCTGGCAGGCACACACATGTCAATGATATCATGATTCTACAGACACAGCAGCCAGCCTACTTTGCATTGCAATTTCCATGGTGTTTCAATGAATCAAAGAATTTAGATAATACAAGGATTATTGTTAATTTCAGGGTCCCTCTCCCTCATATGAGTCATATTCATATATTCATTCATGTTACATATGCATGACAGCGGGAAACATTGACGGTGGAATAAAAATTGGACACTTCCTATTCTTTCTCCGCTTGTCTCTTTGGCTTATGCACTTTTCCTTTTCGATTCCATCATCATTTTGCACACTTATTAACGGAAATATTCACCGCAGCTTTAGGGACAATATTTCCACTGCCCCTCTATCATCAATCATGATTCATGCACTTTTCCTTTTTGATGCTTGCTTGGCTTGCTTCCCCGATTTTCTACCCATGCAGTAGAAAATTCTTGACATGTTTCTTCTTCTTTTTTCTTTTTCTTGAAAGACTTTCTGACTTTTCAGTGCAAAAGGAACTTGTTCACTCAAGAAAGAGAATAAACAAAGGCCCAAGAAAGCACAAGAGAATAGCTCCAATAACACACGCATCAGCAGCATACAATACAAGCACATATCATCTCCACAACCACGACAAGCCGTCTAACCAAATCGCACTCGCACACAACATGTTACACCACTCAATCAAATCGCCCTGCATCTTGTGGGCCACCCCACTCACATCTCACACCACTCAATCAACCGTTCAATCCATGTGTACCTGCTCTGTGATTCAACCCAGTCAATCAAAAGGTCAACCCTCTTCCATTATGCCTCATATCAAACTCGTACATAAGACAAACACAGTAGCTATGCTTGCTAACCCGAAACAAAATAGAAAAATATTAATTTATTACCAAAAAAAGCAATAAAATAATGAAGTAGACCCACCACACTGGACGACCTCCCGCTTTGCCTTTGCTTATTATTAGTTATTTACCCACATCTCGAATCCATCTCTCCCCACTACACAAACAAAACCATCCCAAGCTTCAAATATTTATTTATTTTTATGAAAAGAGCAGCAGAGAGCTTCTTCTTCAATTCTATTATTTCTCTGCTTTAGTTTCTGTTGGTGATCTGCTTTTTTATGGCTCTGCTTACTTTTGTACCTGAGGCCACGGAGCCCAAGAACAAGAAGAAAGCACCACCACCATCAAAACGCAGGCAAAAGCAGTCGTCGAGCTCTAAAAAGCAACAAAACCCACCATCCTCATCCTCATCCTCATGGGACCAGATCAAGAACCTGCTCACCTGTAAACAGATCGAAGGTTCAAGAGTTCATGACCCATCAAAGAATCATAACATCGCCAATGGTGGCGCAGGCGCAGCTGCTGCCGGGTACTCGAAACTGGGGTCTTCTTGCAGCTCCATTTGCAGCTTCAGAGATGTCGTTCATGGCAACACCAGGGTTGTTCACAGAGCCGACAACTCGCCTGAGAGTAGCTCGCTGGGTCAGGAAACTGGGTTACTGGGTCGGAAACATGTGACTCGGTCATCAACTCGGTCTTCCTCCTCTAGATCCAACGCTACTGGGACTGGTGCTGCTTATAATACTACGTCTTCGCCTCCTCCTCCTCCAGAGGAATGCAATTCAGGAAGCTCTCAGGCTGTTATGAGTGCCACATGATCGTTGACCCTAGCAGGTATACATTTTTAATTTAATTTATCTCCAACATATAATATGCTCGTTACATTTCAGGTACCCAATTTACATATCTAGAAATTAATATGGAGAAGTAATTTTATAAATGTTCAGGTACCCAATTCCGAGGTCTAGTGTTTGTGTTTGCTCTCAGTGCGGAGAGATCTTCCCCAAGATGGATAGTTTGGAACATCACCAAGCAATTCGCCATGCGGGTAACTACTGTATACTATATACATGCTAATTAATATATATGCTAATCTTTTTATTATTCATTTCATGATGCTGAATTTTCTTCATATTTCTTTTACTGTTTCATCATTACCAAATTTCTATTATAATATTGGACATTTTTGTTAATAGCTAAGGGCTGTTTAGTTTTTACTTTTTATTTTTTCGCGCTGTAGTATAAAGGAAAAAGAGGGAGAATGAAAGTGAGAATGAGAAGGAAGATGAGAGGAATGAGTAACAAAAGTGAAAACAAAAACTAAAAGCTGAAATCCATTTGAAATTGTTTTCACTTTTGTTACTCTTCCCTCTCATGATCTTATCCCCTCTCTCAATTTCATCATCACTCTCATTCTTACTCTCATTGTTCTCCATATTCTAACACAAAAAATAAAAAATAAAAACTAAAATTAAAATGATTTTCAAACTAGCTCTAAAACGTTTTCAATAGAGTTTATAGCTTAAAATCTTTTTATAGGTTTGAATACTTAGCTCCAACAATTTTGAAATAAAAACAATTGAAAGATTTGTAAAGTTAGCATAAGGATTGATTGCACCTCATAAAGGCAGTCAACTTCATGAGTACAAACCTACAGCTGTCCATGCATGACCGAATAAATGACACTGATATGTAAGGTGGCCTGTCTTATTAATTCGAGAAGAAAGACTGCCCCACTTTTCTGACGTTAAAACTCAGCAATCCTGACGCTACCTATATTTTCATTCATTGGGTCTTTTACAAATTCTATAAATTAGTTTTAATTAAACAAAGATTCCATTATAATTTATAAGAATATAAAGGTAGATTAAAAAGTAATAATATCTTAATTTTGTATTCGCTCAGTATCGGAGCTCGGAGTTGAAGATTCCGGCCGAAACATTGTGGAGATAATATTCAAATCAAGCTGGCAGAAGAAAGACATTCCCATCTGCAAGATCGAACGGATACTAAAGGTTCACAACACGCAGCGCACGATCCAAAGGTTCGAGGACTGCCGGGATGCCGTGAAGAACCGTGCGCTGGGCACCACACGAAAGAACCCCAGGTGCGCAGCGGACGGGAACGAGCTGTTGCGATTCCACTGCGCCAGCATCTCGTGCACGCTCGGCGCACGTGGCTCGTCCAGCTTGTGCGGCTCCGTACCGGGCTGCGGAGTGTGCACGATTATCAGGCATGGCTTCCAAGGCAAAGCCGGAGGGGAAGGGGGCAAGGGAGTGCGGACCACTGCCAGCAGCGGTAGGGCCCACGACTCCTTGAGCTGTACGGACGGGCGTAGGGCCATGCTGGTGTGCCGTGTCATTGCTGGCAGGGTTAAGCGCATTGCGGACGATGCGCCGACGGAGGAGGATGCGTTGTCGTCCTTGTCGGCTCCTGGCTCCTACGATTCTGTAGCCGGATTCGCCGGATTATATTCAAATCTCGAGGAGCTGGTGGTTTATAATCCGAGGGCCATCCTCCCATGCTTCGTAGTCATTTACCAGGCTCTAGAGTCGTGATTAACGTCGTCGTTTTTAAACCCTATTTGGCGTTCCTCTTCATTATCTTAGTGTGATCAAAGGTCAACTGTACTGACTTGTCTATTTTTCGGGTTGATTCATGTGTTGGTGTATATAGATGATATTCTCTATCATTTTCACATGGTAATGCTAGTGAGGCCTACTTTTTTTGGTTTCTTCTATGTTTGTTTAATAGGTTTAGTTCAACTAATCAACTGCAAGTGTTTTTGTTAAATTAATATTAAACTGTTTTATCAATGGGGCAAGCTATAATTTAATTAAAAATGAGTGTCCAGAAGCTGTCCGTCTTCTTCTTTCTAATCTTCTTTCAGACAAATTGTGATGAAAACAATGAACATTCATGCGACCGATGAAGATGGTATATATATGATATATCTACCCAGTAGAAGTAGAGTAAGAGACAAAGCAACTGCAAGTTTTAAGAGGTAGGCATTGATCTGTCATCATCTTCAATGGACGCCTTTCACTGTCTAAACTTATAACTCTTTATTATTTCATCATTCATGGTGGGTCTCCTTAAGTCATGTTTTGATGAGAGGTCATATTCAAGCATATGAAAGCCAGTGCCACAAGCCCCCAAACCAATATTTAGGCAACCTAGCCTAGCTAGCTGCAGATCAGAGGCATGCGTACGTAGAGAGATTTCCTCTTTCATACAATTTGTTTGTCATTTTTCTTGATAATAATTCAGCAGCTAGAAAGTGAAAGATTCTTAGAGCATACCGATATGTCTAAAAGTGTCAAATAGACATTTAACGATTAGAAATAACATCTCACATCACTTCAATTGATGTGTCAAAGATGATGTGGAATGAATGAAAGTTGAGATGTTATATCCTAAAAGCAAGATGTCAAATGAATATTTTATTATTTTTAAAAGATAGTTGATTTACTTTCATTTATTTTTATTTATTTTTTTATTCTTTATCTTAAATGATTTGACTGTTACAATAATTATTTATTTGACATATCGGGTGAAGTGTAAAACTATGTAAATGTCAAATTGCACATCAGCCATCAAATTTAAATTTGATGTTTGATATTTAACATATCCCTTTCCAACCGATGTGTCAAACGTGTTACATAGATATTTAACGACTAGAAAAATATCTCACATCACTCCAACCGATGTGTCAAAGTGATGTGGAATGAAGACTGGAGGTTGATATGTTATTTTTGACATCCCAAAAGCAATATGTCAAATGAATATTTTATTATTTTTTTTTTCTTTTCTTTTTAATTAAAAATAAATCAATACTAAAATGTAATAAAATAATAATTTAATTTGACATATCGGGTGGAGTGTAAAGCCGTGTGAGATGTCAAATTGCCACATCAGCCATCAAATTTAAATTTGATATTTGGTATTTGACATATCCCTTGGAGATGCTCTTAGGCGGTTATCTATCTCTCTAAGCAAAGATTTGTGCCCCCACTAAGCCAGATTAAATGGGGCCACGTGAGATAATCTCCGAATTACTGCAAGTACATTGTGACCTTAGACCCCAAAGAAAAAAAAATCACCAAGTTGACAGATGATATATAATTGTGTGCACATGCGTCATTGTTTCTAATGTTAGAATACTGTGAAAAAAAAAAACCCTAACAGTTTAATTTATTGCATCAGCGATTCAGCGCAGTGATGGATTATTGCACTAGTTATGGAAGATAGTATATATAAGTAGAGAAGGAAAGGAAGAAGCAGCTAGGTTTCCCAAAAATCATGTTTAATATGTAATCCCCGTTGAGATTACTGACAATCTTGCACGTAAAAACATGCTAATAGAAGCTCTACTGCAGGTCAGCCAGTGGCCCATGCTCTAGTGTAAAATTCTAATTAAGGCTCCTGCTAG
The DNA here is from genome assembly GCF_029339155.1 of Prunus mume. Lineage (NCBI taxonomy): Eukaryota > Viridiplantae > Streptophyta > Magnoliopsida > Rosales > Rosaceae > Prunus > Prunus mume. Next base: position 14,753,496 of record NC_142699.1, read on the forward strand.
CTTTGACAGCGCAACTAATCTTACTTAAACTTACTAATACATATATCTTACTGAGGCTTATTACACAAACAAGAATCCTAGCGTGGGGCGGGCTCTCTCTTTGTATGGTAAGTAAATTGATAAATTAAATTAAACAGTAGCTAGTTGGCTAGCAAAGCATATTGACAAATGACAGGTATAAGTGGCAGTCTACCAACCAAATTACCAATCGAGGTCGCTCTGCGCTTCTACTTATATTTAGTTTAACGTAACTTTCTAATTATAGACAAGACACTTAAGACACACACACCCCAACTGGTTATTTGTCCTTTATAGTAGCCAGCCATTAGACTCCATGTCCATCGATGTATGACCAAAAACACTCATTGATGAAGTCCACGTGAGATGTAAGTAGGTTTCCTTTGTCAATGTGGGCCGAACCTGTCAATTCATTAACTTCTTCCATGCCACATCGAGTGGATCGCCTAATTAAGTTTGATCCTGTGATTTGGTGAGGCCCAAAGGCCATTCCCTTTTTATCTGCTAGTATTATTAGAGTATCTACAGTTGGGGGAATGTAAATTCGAGTGTAAAGTCGTTTTACATCCCTTTACATCTGTAAATATATTTTTGCTATAATATAGGGTGTAAATTGGGGGTGTAGTCGTGGGTCCCAGCCTTTTATATTGACTTTTCTTCATTTTTCTTCTCTTTTCTCGGGTGGGTCCCGCCTGCAAGAGATGTAAAAATAGATGTAAATATACATTTTATTTTACATCCTTATGGTGGTGATATATATTTACATCTATTTACATCTCCTCATTGGAGACGATTTGGTGACTCATGGTGTATATTTAACATACACCCTCATATACACCTCCCAACTCTGGATGCTCTTATTAAGAAACTATAACACATTTTCTGCAAGTTTGGGTGGGAAGGCCAATTGCTCAAAGATATGCTTCAATTGACATTGAAAGAGGCGAATAGGAGGAACACATGCATGCCATGTAGGCAATTAACGTAAATTTTGACGGTGACGTTAACATCAAAATTGTATTCCAAAAAATTAGGGTACATGATTGTTAAAATTAAGAGTGCATAGACAAACATGTCTTAAGAGTGAGAATTCAGAGTACTGAATTGAAATTAACCTTAAAAATAAAATAAAGATTCAGAAATTCCATCAATCCATCAGGGGTTGAAGGTATTATTATGAGTCCCAAAAGAAGAAAAAAAAAAAAAAAGAAAGAAAAAGGTTCTGTTCATGAACAAGTTATCACAGAATATGATGATTTGGTTACAAGGTATGAATGAACATCCAATAAAGAAGAAAAAAAGGAGAATGACATCATAAGCAATTAAGGTGGTCAATAAAGAAATGACTTATTTATGACCAGGCTGGGCCCAAAAAAGAAGAAAACATTTCCATCTTTCAATTTGTTTTCTTTAACAATGAACAGCACAATTATGACAGAGAATTTGGAAGTGATTTTTGTTAAACATGGGATGACTTCATCTAGTCTAGTGTAGTCTGGTTAATAAGTTGTTGAGACAGGTGCTTACCTCATGATTAATACATTTTCTTTACTTTAAGGAAGAAAGTACCAAGACACAATTATGATGTCCTACAAAAATCATTAGAACATGCCCGACTGACCCTCCACTTTTGATATTAATTTAAATAAATAATTAAGATCGTCTAAATCTCTTCACAAGCTCATCATCTTTTCCTGATACCCATTTTTGGTTTTACCATAAACAAATGACTTGGCTTCTTTCAAGTTAACCAGGACCATTTTGTGTTGCTACTGTCGAGATGCGATGTTATAAATTTAACGGGCCAGAGTGAGTTACATTATATTAATTTCAAGAGAAATACTTGAGTTGATGATAGGGTATGTATGGACCACCTCGATATGAACTTGAGCTCTCTCTCTCTCTCTCTATCTATATATATATATTGATTCGCATCTTAGTTCTGGTTGTGTTGAATTGACTAATGCAAAGGGCAATCATTAGGTTAAGCTTTCCTCAGCCAAGCAGGGTACCTAAGGCTGCCAGAAAAATGAATGGTAATTTTTGGCATTTCTCTGACTAATGACCAATCTCCATCTCCATGGGTCAAATAATCATTTAGGGGGTTTCTCATAATTTCACATTGGCTAGCTTTATCTTAGGCTTTGGATATAAGTTAAGTACAACCAAACCAATTAAGCATCCACTTACGTACCATGATATATAATTGGACCTTTAATCCAACTCCAAAATTAACTTCACAATTACTCGCTTAATTACTACCCTAATACTTTGTGTTAAACCCAATTAATGACTTTTGCAAAGAATCATGAACAAGTTAGATATGGAAAATGTTCTTCAACTAACTAAGAAAGCCTTTTTTTTGGTGAGGACAAGTGAAGGCCATGCAAATGATTTGAGCACATGGACAAATGCCAACATCCTTGAGAGTTTTAATTAGTCTCCCAAATAGAATAAAAGTCATGCCCTGGAAAATCACACCCTTCCCCCATTTTAAATTTATAAGATAGACGACACACACACACCCATGATAGCATTCCATTTCCCGGAGAGGACGAAAACAGAGAATACAATGCAGCCAAGAGAGAGAGACCACAGCTCCTCCTTTATTATACAAGTAGGTGATCATCAACAATTCCATCACCACCACCAATTTGATCTTCATCATCATCAACCTCCCAAATTGAACTTGTCTGCCATGAAACTCTTCAACCGCTTCCGGAAGATAATAATGAGACTCTTATTTTCTATCCCATCTCGATCAGCTACCGCGTCTTCTTCATCTTCCTCAGGAGCCACGAGCAGCACCCCCAGGCAAAGGAACAGCACCAGCTGTGACAGGTTCTTTGAGCCCCCAAAGACTTCATGCAGTTCCTATTATTCATCTCATTCGCATTATAACGAGGCCATCGCTGACTGCATCGAGTTCTTTAATAAGTCCTCCTCGTCTACCCAAGAGGACATGTTGGATTTTGATCCACAATCCAGCGTTATGGTTTGAACTTTGATATAAATGTTTCTTTTCGCATGCACATCACACTTCACATGCTCATGTACTTATGTACTTATCTTTTGGCTCACTGTCTTTTTCTTATTAATTCGTGATCTTGTTTTGGTTTCAACTTCAAGCACATTAAGCATGTACTTGGTGCAACTATGCATTCCCTGTTGGTCTCGATCCTCGTGTTCAAACTATTTGATCTGTTTTGCTGTTGTTGTCTCTTACATTATGCCTTATTTATCATGTACATATACATTGTTGAGAAAATTAAAACGTCCTTCGATATGACTATTTATTTATTTGTGAACGCATGCATTCCTTCTGTTTGAATGATTCATTTAGTTATTTTTCTCTGAAGCTGGGTCGAATTTTGAACAAGCTTTCATGAAAAGCAAGTCAACTTGAATATCGTCACTCTCTTTCTTATCACAGTTTACGTTTTATGAGGTTGGACTATGTTGTCAGTGTCAGTGTCACTGGGTTGTTGTATTTGTTGTCGAATGATGTTGGACTATATTTAAATGGCCCATTATTATCAATACGCATTGCATTAAGGCCCAAAGTAAAACATCTACCCTCAATTAAATTAATAAAAGAAAGAAAAGAAAGAAAAGGAACAAGAACAACGGCTTAAGCCTTAAGGAGATCAGGCACACTAATTTATTGGGTACTTAATTCAAAGACTCTCTTCTTCAAGTGTTACAATTTCTTATTATCCCGAGCAAACTAATTTACCGGCAAGACTTGCATACATATATAAAATAGAACTGAAACATACAAAATACAATTACACAAAGGGGGATGGGAAAAAAGAGTTGGCATGCAAGCGGCAGTATTATTGGATCGGAACCAAGATGAAGATGTAGGTATGTGTGATGTAGAAATGCAGCAGGGCTGATGATTTTTATGAAAGTCATCAAGGATCAAGGATAGGCTACTTGTGGGCCTCCTTTCTTCTTAGAAAACATCCCAGCTATTAGAGGAATGAAAGGCTTGTTTTTCTTCTTCTTGAGAGAAAGAGAAGGGTGTCTTTGCAATTTTTCATCAACACCTAAACCTTGTGCAATCTTTACTTGCGCAAGGGAAGGTGGATTTGCAAATGTCACATATCTTTTGTTTTGAAACTCAAAGCTTCTTTCTTCCTCATCAGATGTTTGTGTTTTCATTTCAAACTTGGTTGAGTCTGAGTCTTCAACTATATTCCTAACGTCTTCGATGATCTCCGCTTCTACAAACTGTTTCTCATATTCCCTTTCCTTCAACTGATGGAGCTCTCGCTTTGTCCGTTCAAGCTCCTGTTTTAGAGATGAAAGGCAATTTTCCATGAGCTCGCTTTCTTCTCTGGCTTTTTGGAGGCTTTGTTTTGTCTCCTCTAGCTCCGCTGTCACGCTTCCAATTCTGGATGCAGGGCCATGCCGATGCCCATTTTCATGTGCTCCATTCTGCATCTTTCAAGAATACAAGAAAATCAATTATTTAGTACAATTATATTCTGGATGCTTGCTTGCTTGTGACCCCTCCTCTCCTCTCCTCTCCTCTCCTCCCAACAAAGCCAAAATTAACATTTCTTTATTTTTCTATAGCATCTCTTCATTTGAAAGCCAAGAAGATTAGCTCCAGATTCCCTCCCTAATAAAGCCGACCATTAAGGAATTAAGCCTAGTGATGATTTAACATTCTTTATTTTAAATATTGAACAGCATAACCACAGCTCAGTCACATAAACAGGAGGGCAACTTAATTTGTACTCAGCCACAAGCAAAGCATGTATGAGAAGATCAAACTACATTTTCATTTTGTGTAGATGGGAAGATTAAAGTTAAGAGATGTAACCTTTAATCCCAACCCAAGTAGTAATTAAGTAAGTAGTGATTAAGTTAATTATGAATATGATGATGATAAGTACCTGTTTGAGCTGGGTGGCATAGAGTTCCCCTGCAAGAAACTTTTCACCGAACAATGAAACAGCTTCTTTGACAGATCGGAATGGTTGCCTTGTATCAATCTCCGCCCTCTTCATCCTCCTCACACCTTGCACTTGCACTCCTGCTGCTGCTGCTGCTGTTTCATTATTATTCTCCATCTTCCTTTCTTAATAAAACTTTCACAAATATTACACTGCTTGCTAGCTACTACTAGAATCAATCAAAGGCCCCAACCAGAATGCCCAATTTACCTAGTCTTGAAAACACAGAGAGAGAGAGAGAGAGAGAGAGAGAGAGGGAGGTTATAGATGAAGCGAGGGGGACAGGGGGGAGCTTCGTTTCTTCGCGTCCACTTCACTAGAATTCTGTTAATATTGTGAATGTGATTGTGAAAGTGAAAGGAAGGCGGTGGGTGGCAGTAGTTGGTCACTTCCACTGTTATCTTTTATTTTATTTGGTTTCGTCTCGTGGACTGGGGCAAAAGAGAGGGACTCTTCGCCAATACCCAACACCAACCAATTCCCTATTACCTTTTTTCATAATTATGGGTCTTCTCCTGCACTATTGCTTATGGTCAAAATCTAACCCAGACTCAAATCCAGCCCACAAACTGGCCTCAAACTTGGGCTGGGCTGAAACTCACAAAATCAGACTATAGTGGACATGTAGAGAGAGGGAGAGAGACATGGGACGAAAAGAGCAATGGTACGTATGGCATGCCGTTTCTATCAAGTTCCCAAAGTGATCAATACAGAAAATGCCAATCCAATCCAACTATGGTAGGATAGGATGGCCACAACTTAAAAAGTTGATCAAAGTCTCAGAATTTAAAACCAGAATCATTAAAAAGGATTAAGGATAAGAATTATCCATCTTCATCAATCATTACCACATTAACAGCAAAATAACATGTTAATAACCTAGCCCAGCCCTGAACGAACCCATCTTAATTTACCATCGTATTTTACAAAGACTGATGCGATGATTGTATAAAAAGGAATTGCCGCTGCTGCTGGCGCTCCAAGCATATGAATATTATTACTTGTTTTTATTTGGTAACTATTATGGATATACTTTAAAACGAATAGAAAAACAACAACATGTTGCAATCAGTTCGAGCTATAACAACGCCAAAACCACAGATCTTCTCCGTGTCCCATCGTATTGTCCGCCCAATCCCAACCTTTGTCCAAACCCTCAATCGAAAAACAATATAAAATACCAAAACAACTGGCAGGTAACAATGACTAATCAACGGGCGCATCAAAAACCGATGACTAACGAACAGTTTAATTCCAGTTAGCTTGTTAACTGTCTGTCGTGTCAGCTACCCAAAACCACGTCGTCTTGGTTTCTTTCTGAGCATTTTCGACTTTTTATTATAAAATATGAATAAAATTGCAGAACCTAAACAAATCATAGTTGGGAACCTTGCCAGTTGGTTGCCATCCACAGAAATAAAAACCAACAATAGTACCACTATGCTTCCTCTCTGTCTTGTTCACTATTTTCCCTCTTCTTTCTTTTTAATAGATCTCGCCTTACTACAACATGTCAGTTGCTGCCACGTCCCCATCCGTTGGATCTTTCTACCTCAGGCGCCGATCACCTAGTACGGCCATGTCCATGCCTCGCTTTAGGATGGCCATCCGATCTGCTGCCGTTTCCGTCACTCCGCTGTTGACCAAGCTACACAACGACTCTGCCACTCCTTTGCCCCTCCTGCGCCACGTGGCAGACGCCATGGCCGCCGATATGCGAGCCGGGCTTGCTGTGGAAGGTGGGAGTGACCTCAAGATGATACTCAGCTATGTTGACAGCCTCCCAAGCGGGTACTATTAACACTTCATACGACGCCGTCAAAATTATACCTTGACTGTTTGCTTGTTTTTTTTTAATGATTTCTTTTCTAAAATTAATGGCTAGTACATTCCATTTTCTGCTAGTTTTGTTTTGATGTCATGATTTTGAGTTGTGAAAGGTGTATACTTTGCTATGCAAGGAAACAGAGTATTTTGTTCTGTCTCTCAATGATCATGAGTTTAGTGTTTGATGTAATTTCAATATGTTTTGGAATTGGAAGGAATGAGGAGGGGTTGTTTTATGCACTGGATCTTGGAGGCACAAACTTCAGGGTGCTGAGGGTACAACTAGGCGGCAAACAGGAGCGTGTGATTGCCACCGAATTCGACCAAGTTTCGATTCCTAAAGAGCTTATGTTTGGCACGTCAGAGGTCTGCTTGTTTTATCACTAACTAATTTGCTACAACAATATTAAATGTTGGTTTGTCACATTTTATATTCAGGATAATGCATACATGAGTTAAAACCAGTTTTGGTTGTTCACACTGCAGCAACTGTTTGATTTCATTGCTTCTGGGCTGGCAAAATTTGCACAAAAAGAGGGTAATAAATTCCACCTTCCGACCGGTACAAAAAGGGAGATTGGATTCACATTTTCATTTCCTGTGAAACAGACCTCCATTGACTCTGGCATACTAATTAAGTGGACAAAGGGTTTTTCTGTTTCTGGAACGGTTCGTACTTTCCTTTTCTGCATTTCTGTTTTCATTTTCCTAGAGCTCTTCATTGGATTGGTTTCTGCTTTTTGGGTTTATGTTAATGGCTTTAAACCTTTTCCTCTGTCATTTTCTGATCATAGCTTCTTAACACTCATAACAACTTGCCAACTTGGCAGGCATAATCATATTAAGATATTCAAACTTTTACAGGCAGGGAAAGATGTGGTTGCTTGTTTGAATGAGGCCATGGACAGGCAGGGACTTGATATGCGGGTGTCTGCCCTGGTATGCTCATCTGATGCTAGCATCTTTTTTCAAAAGGTTTAATGAATTAGCTACCAATCTGACATAAATCCATGCATACTAGGTTAATGATGCGGTTGGAACATTAGCTGGAGCAAGATATTGGGATGATGATGTCATGGTTGCTGTTATTTTGGGTACTGGAACCAATGCTTGCTATGTTGAACAGGCAGATGCTATCCCGAAACTACAGGGTCAGGTTTCTTCTTCTGGCAGAACGGTGTGTGAAAGAGGCCCCAAACTCATTTCTCTCTTCTTTATGGACATAGCTTAATTTTATTTCTCAATTTGCCCAAAATTACCTTTGGTTCAGATTATTAACACTGAGTGGGGAGCATTCTCAGATGGTCTTCCTTTGACTGAATTTGATAGAGAAATGGATGCTGCTAGTATCAATCCTGGTGAGCAGGTAAACTTTGTAATTTTTTATTTTATTTTTTAGTAGCTCAGTATCAGCACTTTTCTTTAGCATGCTGGTAACAACTAACAAAAAGACCTCATAGTTATCACTCCTTCATTCCTCATATTACATATGCAGATCTTTGAGAAAACAATTTCTGGAATGTATCTGGGTGAAATTGCACGAAGAGTGTTAGTGAAGATGACTGAAGCAGATGCTTTGTTTGGTGAATCTCTCCCAGAAAAACTATCAACACCTTTTGCACTCAGGTAAGATAAACTTCCATTGTTTGCTGAGTCTGGTAACACTAGGAGTTCAGAATTGGAATTAGCTTGAAATCAAGTTCCTTTTTATGCTGAAGTGTGTTTGGAATTGATTTTTATAGGACCCCAGATATATGTGCTATGCAGCAAGATATATCTGATGACCTTCAAGATGTTGGATCAATCCTATACAATGTAGCAGGGGTAAACTTCCTATGTTTGGTCTAAATTGTTCATACATACCATCTTGATGCATGCCTAAGCAAGTATTGTGTACAATTTAAAGCTAGTTTCAGTTTTCAATGTCTTTTCCTAATCAATATTTTCTCATTTCCCCAATGCTGGGATCAGGTTGAGTCAAATCTAAGTGCAAGAAAGATTGTGGTGGATGTATGTGACACCATTGTAAAGCGAGGTGGGCGCTTAGCTGGTGCAGGAATAGTAGGGATACTTCAAAAGATGGAGGAGGATTCAAAAGGTCTCATCTTTGGCAAGAGGACAGTGGTGGCAATGGATGGAGGGTTGTATGCAAACTATCCTCAATACAGAAGATATTTGCAAGAGGCAGTGACAGAGCTTCTTGGGACAGAGATTTCGAAGAACATGGTCATAGAACTTACGAAAGATGGGTCTGGCATAGGGGCTGCTCTCTTGGCTGCTGCAAATTCCCAGTATGCATAATGAGAATGGGTCGTAGGGCAGGACAGCACTCTTGCTGCCAAGGTAATTTAGTAGTACCATGTAATTAGCCCCTGATTAAAAAGGTTTGTAATTAATTTGCAATTTGGTTGAACTTGGCATTGTTTCGGTGAATAAGATAGTGAGTGAACAAGACAATGATGAATATAGGATTCGCTTCAGAATTGTAATTCAGAAGTAGATTGTACAACTTTGAGATCATAATGCACCATCCATCTGTATGGTGCAATTTTTGTCATTCAGTTCATCTGTACGAAATATTATGAAGTACTTTGTGGCTCGTAAGTAAATATTACTAGTCACTGAACTTTAGTTTAAAATGCTTAATTTGAAACCATCCACAATCACAATAGTGTTGAACCGTCTGCTGTCCGTCTTGCTGGTTGAAGCATAGTTTCCAAACGCTGTTAAAATGAACATGACAGGAGCTAGGAAGTTTCCGACATTCTGGAAACTCAGTCCAGCCATCTTTGATTGAATGTCAATTTATGCTTATATTTCATCTCCTAATTTAGCAACGAACAAAGCTAAACATATGTTGTCAATTTAATAAATACAAATTTATAAATAAATCCAATCCTAGACATGTATTTATAAAAAATTCAAACACTATTTAAACATAGAAACACACCCAAAATCAACCCCAAAGTCAACAATTGTATATTTTTTAGGTGTGTTTATAAATGGGTTTTGAGTGTGTGTAATGATAGGTTTTGAGTGTGTTTATAAAGTATTTTGGGTGTTGGGTTTTTTTATAATTTCAGCTCCTATTTTGGGTGTTTTAGTGAAACTCCCTTTAATAAAACTGTTTATGTCACATTATTAAAAAAATTACAGAGATAATTTGATAGATTTTATTATTTGGACTTAATTGTAACCCAAACTAAGCTACATGACTAAAATGATGAAATTGAAATAATATGGCCCAAAACTGAAAAATGAATCAAATTTGCATATGTGGCAAAATTGCTAAACGCGTGCAACTGTTGTGGTATCCATGTCCATTGTGAAGAGTTCAAATTAGCCGTTGGATAAATCCGTTGACCAATAATTCGACGGAGGCAAGTCTCCTTCACCAAGCACACCGTTTTTGTCTACATCATTAATTATACGCTAGTAAAACTACCTGGCTCTCCTTCTCTTCCCTTTCTCTTGGGCTTTACCCGCGCCGCGACCCACTGGAACTGCGAAACGACATCGCAAAGTAAACCACCCCCCCCCCCAAAAAAAAAAACTTAGTAGTTTTCGTGCCGAAGTTTTGGGTGTCTGCTCTCTGCTGTTGTTAGCTTCACTTTGAATTTTGCTTTGACAATGGTACTCACATAATTATCAGTTTTCATTTTGGTTGATTAATGTTTGATTATATCAATATTCTGAGCATGATCTTAAATCTTCCGTCTGGCAGATCCGATTCATATTGTTACAGAACCGGCAGGGAAAGACCCGTTTAGCTAAGTACTACGTTCCTCTCGAGGATTCTGAGAAGCATAAGGTCGAATACGAGGTCTGATCCACATAATTCCTCTTTTTATTTTCTTTGAAATTTTTTGTTATTTTATTTTGCGCATAAAGTATTCAAGGATTTTTTAATTCGATGGTTCTGCAGGTTCATCGTTTGGTGGTCAACAGAGATCCCAAGTTCACAAATTTCGTTGAGGTTATATTTTCTTTTGCTTTGAATATTTATTTGTTTACATGTTTTATTGCTCCAAAATCTTGAATTTACAGAACTTGTAAGTGTTTTTTATTGGTAATATTTGATTGTGAGCTGATTATTGTAACATTGCTTGCAGTTCCGTACGCACAAGGTGATCTACAGGAGATATGCGGGGTTGTTTTTCTCACTGTGTGTTGATATAACAGATAATGAATTGGCATATTTAGAATGCATTCATCTATTCGTGGAGATTTTGGATCATTTTTTCAGCAACGTTTGCGAGCTTGATTTGGTCTTTAACTTTCACAAGGTCCGTTTGCTTATTCCTCACTGTTCTTTCATTTACTACCCGAACCCTCTTATATGATTATTGCATTCATGTTTAGTTACTGAGTTAGGGTAGCATTCAACCCACACTAAATCATTTGCTGAACTTACGTTCGATAGTGGTGGCCATTTATTGGGATCATGTAGTGAAAAGAGTGGAAAAAGAGTAGTCTATATGTATGGAAGAATGAAGCAGACGTATGGTATTGAAAGCCGTTGATTTTGTCGAATTTAAACAAAAAAGATAAAGAGTGGTTTTTGAATGTTAATCTAATTTCTTTGAATGCATGCTAGCATTCTTCTGTGCTCTCCTTGTACATTATACCATACTTAGAATTTCTTGTTGTCAGTTAGTGTTGGGCTTTAACAAAGTCATTCTGCCTGGTACATGCCACTACTTCAGATCAGCCTCTCCAAAAAGTAAAATGAAAAGCATATATAAATGTGTATCTTTATGACAATGTTTGTTGTAAATACTAAAGGTGTTGTCAGTTCATTAACTTCTTATCCACTCCCTTTGTATGTGTATGGTGTAGCTGTGTGGGGGGTTATGATCATTGTAATATATTTTTTGTTTGTTATCTTACTGATTACTTATTTTCATTTCCATTTATGGAAGGTCTATCTGATACTTGATGAATTCATTCTTGCTGGAGAGCTCCAAGAAACAAGCAAGAAGGTGAGAACTATGGTTTCCATTGTAGTTTTTCCTCTGTTGTTGCTGCTTTTTGTGTGTCTTTGTTGTTTTGGATGGGACAAGCAAAAGAGACCTTGGTTTTTTGTTTTCCATTTTCGCCTGGGTGACCCTTTCCCTAAAGTGATTTGTCCTACTTTTAGTCTTATTTCTGATTTATCTTTAATTATGTATCTGGATTGTGTGAAACAAAGTCTATGTGCCTTTTCATGGTGTCACATATAAATGGCGAAGTTGTAGTATATGGATGGACTATGGGTAACCTTGTCTATTCTTCATGTTCTTTCCCCATTTGACACTGGGAAACCAAATCTTCACTCTTGTTATAAACAATTTGGGTGGTTCGCTCTTTTCATTTCACAGTTACTAGCTTGCTTTGGTGCTTGTAGTGTTTGGTCCTATGTTAGTGTAATCATTGATTTCTTTTATGGTCTGCATTTGGTGAGGAAATCTAGTTTCATGACCTTTTTTGTGTGTTGTGCTTGCAGGCGATAATAGAGAGAATGGGGGAACTGGAAAAACTGGAGTGAGATTTCATCTGCGGTGACAAGTTTCAAGGATGCAATATGGTTCTGTGTTTCTGCTGATTGTTTCAGTTAATTCTTGTAGCCCACCATATTCCTTGTGTGAATTCCTCTCGTGTAATAAAAGTTAATTGAACTAGAAGATTTTGTACCCCCGGCTTTTCCTCATTTTGCCATTTGTGTTTGAAATACACATTCATATAATGAAAGGCGTGCACATGAACAAAGTTGTCTGTTCTGTTCAGGTTGAGGAGTAATATCATGTCATTTAAAAAAACCAAGGAGGACTGGAGAAGATTGTACAGTGCAAGGATCTTATACTCGGTTGCCGCCCAATATTGAAAGAGGATTAAAAACAGAGTATGCTTTGGTTAACTTGACCTCAAAGCAAGTGGGCCATTGTGGAAAATCCTTGTAAGAGACCAAATAGCACCAAAACTACCAAAATCTTCAGAATTCAGTCAGATGTAGCCAAATATCAGACTGCACCGAATTTGGGCGTACCAACAAATCTTTCAATTGATAATTGATTGTTGGCTTTGTTTTGATTCGGTACATCTCTGCCGACTATGGTCCAAAAGTCCAAGCCATTTTTCAGACGCAAGCTTAGTTAACACTCCCACTTACTAAAAAAGTAGAAAACTATATATACCACATTCTTTTTTTCTTCAGTTGCCGATGAGAAGAATGGTAGGCAACTTAGCATTAGGATAAGGGCTGTGTTAGATCCATCCCAGTGTACACCAGAAGACAAATTGAAAAAGAAGATAAAAGGCTTCAATCAGAAACCAAAAAGAGAAAATGGAAAAGCGTCTCATCTTTATTTTTTATTCTGGTTTCATCTGCGAACCTTGAAAGTGCACAGCGTTTACTCACTTTTTCATTGAATTTGCCTACTAAAACCCCCACTTAAGAGTTTGAGAGTTTTAATTGAATAAATGTTGGATCTAATTCTTTACCCTTTTTTCTTCTTTTCTTTTTGCTTTCCTCCTCATCCTTTTACTATTTACTGAAAAGCGAGTGAAGTTTCAAAAGGACCATGTATATACAGAATGAGTACTTGTAGAGCAGAGGGAGTTGAAAATTAACATTTCTATTATCTTCTTTGTAAAAGATGAACAATGTACTTGAAATATGTCTGAAAAGATTACTACAAAACCTCTGCGGCCCAATACTCCAGGGCATTTCTCATACAAATCGAAAGCCCCAACTGATCAAGTTATGGCAGTTATACCTTAAACCATGTTCATCTCTTATTGAGTCATGACGACAACGTGAAGCAGCAAGTCCCATTTCTGAGCAGAAGAAAGAATGAAATAATGTATGAACCAGCTACTTTCCAATAGAACTTATTAAAGGCGCTCGCTGCAGAGTAACTGCAGTGGCAGTGCACTTCCAGCACGGAATCCACCTCCAGACTCCTCATACACAGAAGGTAGATGGTGGTCTTGTCGTTTGACCCTACCAGGAGGAAAAGATGAAGTAACAGCCATTAGCTGCTGCTGCTGCTGTTGAGACAGTGGTGCATACTTAGGACCAACTAGGTCAAGCGTTGAAGGGGAAGGAGACATAACGGCTTGGCCGCATGGAATCAGCATAGTCTCCTGCCTTCCATTTTGCCAGCTTGGAAAGTGAACTGCAGGTGCTGTAGTTCCCACTGGCCTGTACTGAGCCACCATGTGAGCTGCCCAAAGCCTTTGCTGCAGCTGCTGCTGCTGCTGAAGCTGTAAATGTTGCTGTTGAGGTTGCCGCTTTGTCAAAGCTGTGGGACTTGCTTGAGGACCACAGAATGGGTTGCAATGATATGGAGGTAGCTGCAACTGGGCCTACAATTTAGTGTTATTTCATAATTTTAGTACTTAGCATTCAATGTTTACGACCAACATTATTACTATAATAATAAAAGCTCCTTTCTTAGAGTTTAAGGTGGTCAGGAAAGCCAAAGCCACATAAGGAAGCTAGCAATACTATTGGTAAATCACCCATAATAACTTTCCTAGCTCTCTATCGATTCAGAAATGGCACTCTCAACCAACCGTTGGATGTATTGGATCCGTTGGATGTACTGGATTGAATCCTGGTTCTATCAAATGGACCAAAGCTTCACAGCATAATTGAATATTAAAAAAAGACAATTGAAGGAGAACTGAAAAACCTGCTGGGCCGCTGAAGGATTGTTGGGGCAGGAAGAAGAGCTGAAGTGAGACTGGGGCAAAGATAAAGGAACGAGTGTGTGATGCTGCATGAGAGAATGGATATAAGGAACTTGGGATTGTGACGATGGCTCCATTCCGTTTCTAGCTCTACTAAAGCTATCATTAGTTTCCAAACCACCACCTCCAGCTGACAATGACAGGAAATCAAAACTCTGCAAAAAACGAGAAACCAGTTAGAAATTTTTCAGCGATAAACCAATAGTAAACACAATATTAAGCTTTACCTGCTTTGGTGAAGGGTATGTCCGAGATCCCATAGCAGACCCTGGCTGGTCTTGATAAAGCTTCTTCTGCTCAAGAATACCGTTCTTAGCTTCGTTTGGCCTTTTTTCAGCACTAGAAATATCTATGCTACTAGCAGAAACAGTCCCGTTTTTAACTTCAGTATAAATATTAGCTCCAAGAAGAGCCACTTGTTTGGATCCTTCATGTAGTCTCATTTCATTAGGCTGTAACTTATCTTTGCTCTCGGAGTTTTGTAAAGCCTGAATCAAATGACTTATGTAGACATGAGCTGCGCACTTCTTCCACGTCCTTCTACCATTTAGAACATTAGTAACCTGTACAGTTGATAGTCCACCATACCCTCAATCAGAAGATTCACATGGTAAAGACATTTGTGAAGAAAATGGCAGCACATATCGAGATGTTAAAAATGCTGATTATCATAGAATGACACCGTTAACAAATTAATAGTCCTCTTCACCTTTCCAAAAGAAGAAACATTTTGAACTGAGGCTCTGGAAGTAGACAAGGCGGCATCCAGCCAGGCCGGAATTTTAGCAGGAGGGGACCTATAGAATAGCTACAAACAGTGAGGAATGGAAAAAATACAGAGGAATATCCAAAAGCTTATCTAGAAAAGTCTAAAATTATAAGAAAATAAGATAATTACTGCGACGATGATGATGGACTATCATTCCTAGCACCGTGGGAGACATTTGAAGACAAGCCAGGCCACAATACTGGACCTTTCAATCAAAGAACCAAAGATCATGTCATCTTCAAGAAATTGACATGCAATGTTATATGAGAACACAGCGTTTCACAACGAAAGTGAAGTTCCAACCAATATTGAAGAAGTCTTCTGAGCAAGCATGAATTATACCATTTTTCTTGGACTCCTGGACCATATTATGCACTTCAACTTGACTCCCCATGGTTTTTCCCTGAAGAGTAATCCAAATCCTAAAATAAAAGCTAGCTCACAAAATAGATATTTGACTTAAGACTGAGTTAATGCATACCAGCTCCAGTGCAGTTCCTGGTTTTCTCCCAGAAATTGAGGACTCCTTTTGCACAGGCTGCTTTAACCTGCTGGAAGATTAAAAAAAATGATAATGGTTAAAAAAGAAACAGACATGCACACAACACACTGAAATAGAAGATAAAAATACAGAAGCTGGAATTAAGTTGAAGAATTACCCACCGACTATCAAGGCTTAGATCAGATGGAACAGAAAAGTTGACAACATTGGCAGTAGGCTTTTCATTGCACTCTTCAAGTATTGCTGAGACTGACGAAATGTTTAGATCATGAGGGACTGAATCATCTGAGGTTATACAGAATTTCCTATTGTTTGGTAATTCAGGTTCACTTTGAGTACTGGATTTGTTCAAAGAATCAGCTTGATCAGTTTCTTTAGCTAATCTTTCTACACTAGATGGACTGGAGGCCTCGGTAGCTTTCAAGGGGCAAATTGAACCCGACTTATCATTTCCAACTGCAGAATCCAAAACCACCACATAAATTAACAGTCTGCCTACCACAATGGCAGAATTATGAAAAAGAAGATTTGTGAGCAGAGAATAATGGATCAAACCTTCAAATGCAGGGGTCGGAGTCTCTTTGGACTCTGGCAAAGCTGAAGGATTTGCATCTAAAGATTCAGTGTCTAATTTACTGTTATCATTTGCATCATTGTTAGGGAACAGTCCGGCCAAAGCATACAATGTCTCCACAACTTCTTCCTCCTCTTTTGTGATATCCCCAGAAACAGTTTCTCTCAGGGATCTATCTGAGCCTCCTTGTTTCTTCATAAGTAATTTCAAGTATATGTATCAAAGTTCTGAACAGAAAAGGCAAACCTAAAGAAGATGTTGAAATAGAAGATAGAGATGACTACCAAGTATGGTTTGGGTTTATTTACACCGTCCCTTTTTGGGGATTCGATGCCACTCATTGTATGGTTCAGCTTCTTTGAATTTGGTATAGATGGAGATGCAGATTCACGATTGCGCTTCTTCATTGCTGCAAGTGTAACAACAATTTCAAAAAGCCCGAGATATTCATACAATAGAATACAACAAGATTTTAAAAAATAAAAAATAAAAAATTCCCCAAAATCCAAATGCGTCAGAATCATTGAAAGCTATTAAAGTATCTCTTTTGGAAAAGTAGACTACAGAATAGTAGGAGGCAAAACCTCAGAGCCAACTTTCACCTAAAAAAACCTCAGAGCCAATATAATAAATAAAATCAAAAGGCATCAATGCATCCTCAAAGTGGCAGCATCATATTAAATTGAATTAAAAGTCAGGAAAAATACTGACGGAACCTTGCGTCCCGAAAAAGAAAGAAAAAGCGAAAGCTTCAGTTTTGCTTCACTTCTAATCCAGAATTAAAACAAAGTAAAACAAACTCGAAAACTTCCCAGAAGACCACCAAACAAAGGAAATTCCAATTCCAATTCCAATTAAGTAAAAAAAAAAAAAAGTAACCCAAAAATGGAAAATTTAGACATGAGCATTGAATTTAAAAACAAAGATTTCCGTTCATAATTCAAAACCCACAAACCTGATCGCAACTTCCGCGGAACAGAGGCATGATCAACGCCATTGCAGTCATCAAAAAACTAGAAACAAATATAAAAAACAAAAAAAATGTTGAAAAACGAAACAGGGAAGATGCATAAATGAACATGACTCGGTGTGGTCGAAGATTGGGTAAAGAGTAACCAACCTTTTTGGGAAGCTTAAATCTCTTACTGGGAAGCTCATCTTCTCTGTCAGACACATCACAATCCATTTCGCAGTCTTGGAAGCTCGAACTCGCTGTACCAAGAGCACTCAATTTTCTGAGCCGCTCTTTCTTTGATTTTGCCGACTGCACAAAGTCCCCACCAGCACCAGCACCAACACCAGCCAAACCTTGAAATTCAGAAGCACATATAAGCAACTACTCAAAAGAAATAGTGGTGATAATTACAAAGGAGGACACGCATTATCTGCAACTGCAACTGCAAAGGCTCTTATCAGAAACCAAACAAGAGTACACAGATAACGACAAGTACCATAAGCGTTTTTGTTTTCTCTGGTGAGAAAATTCCAAAAATGGGAAAACGGTGAAATATTCTGGATTACAAAATTAGAAAAAGTAAAAGATGAAGCGTGAGATTAAGATTTACAAGAGAAGAGCTTGTGTCCAGAAGGTCGTTTGAAGCGAGTGGCTCCACGTCTCACGTCTCGAGGCTTGTCCATTTGTAAATGATCGATGGTGTTGCTAACATCTGGAATTTTGTAAATGAAGGGGGGCTTGTTGGGCGGCTCAGAATGGAGCTCAAGAAAGAAACGCCTCCAAAAGCTGAACCCAAACAGATCCTTCTTTCTGCAATCTGAGCTACTAGCAAGCTCTCTTCAATCACACAGAATGAGAACGAAAGAGAATGAGGCAAAGGTGCTGAACAAAGTGAACGAGAACAACGTGTAGAGAGAGACAGAGAGAGTTTTCTTCTCCTTTTTTTTTTTTTGGTTTTGGTTTTTGGGGTGTAGTTATTTAGCGAAACGAAAAGGTCGCCGGAAAGAAAACCGAAAAAGTTGGGTTTGGGTTTTCTTTTTTCCAAAGAAAGAGAAAATCAATTTAGTCGCTTGCGTTGCCAAATATCTCTCCGTTTTTCTTGAGACGAGTGTGACAGTTTAGAGCAAGCTCTCTACCTGCTCGGGCAATGGTAGTAGATCGACCGAATAAGCAAAAACAGAGGAGATTCAGAAACCCAGAGAGAGAGAAGACGAAGAAGAAGATGAAGAAGACAAAAGCAAAAGCGATCAAAGGCAAAATAAAGATGAAATAATGAAAGCAATAAAAAGTAATTCGGTCCTTCGTGTCCAGAGAATCAGGTTCTTCGACCTCCCTCAGTCTGTGTCTGTCTGAGAGAGAGAGAGAGAGAGAGAGAGATAGAAAATTGAAAAGAAATGCAAATGAAAAATGGGAAATGAAGACGAAAGTCTCAGTCACAAGTCACAAACGTAAAAGGCTCTCCAGTGTGATGCACCCGTGAAATAATGTCAAGTGTAGATCGCATTCATTGAAATTTAAAGGAAAACAATTAATGCTCGTTTCTACGTATAATAATCCAATTCCTTCTTCACCCAAACCCACATAATAATTTCTATCCACCAAATTAGATCCAACAATGATCTCTTTCCCCTTCTCTCTCTCTCTCTCTCTCTCACTTCCAGGCCTCCACTCTCCAGCTTAATTATGAACTAAACCAGAAAGCAGAAAGCAAAACGGAGAAACTAGAAAGCAGAAATGCTTCTTCTTCCTCCCAAAAGACGGAAAAACCGAAGCTTTTTGGTTGCTCTCCGAAACATCGACTTTCAATTAAATGCATCACACACTCGGACACGGTCACACTCTTTTTTTCCTCCCTTCTCACGTCACTGCACCATCGACGGTTTATACACACTCTATATGAGTGTGCTGTCCTCCTCACAGCCGTTAGATCACTCGCCATCCGAGCTGCATCAGAAGAGACAAAGTATATCCAGCGTGGCATCCACATCAGACAAACCCCACCCCACCTTCTCTCACTCACTCACTCACGATGATCTGTCCTGTCCTACTTAAACCTCCGCCACGCCTGGCTCTCCGATGGCTTTCTCTTTCTGTTTCTGGACTAGTCTTTTGTGGGCCTTCTTCCTTCACCTCTGGGCTCCAAATCCAATCCGAATCCAAAAGTAACCGAAATCTGATTTCTGATTTCTATAACATCCAACGGTTATTACAATACCTCGTGGCAACATGACAACTTGTCCGTCCGTACGAAAAGATTAAGATTGTGCTCTTTCTTTCTTTCTCAAAATCTGCAGTAAATCATGATTTTGTTCTGTACCGCCCCATTCCTACCCTCCCCCACACCCACAAATTCTCATTTATTTCTCGCCCAACAATATGTACAGTAGTACCGTACAAGTACGTATTGTCTACGTTACTTTCACCGGTACACGCATTATACATCCATGCCTAAATGGGCTCTTGGAGGAAAAACGATGTTCACAGGCAGAGACAGACAAGCAGCTGCTGCTATGTGTGCGTGTAGGGAGGGTGTTGTATACACGCCTCTAAGGGAGCGTGGTGGAGGTTGGGGGAGTTAGTTTGTGCAAAATTTGTGTCTCTCTCTGAGTCTCTGACTGAGTGGCACTAAAATCTGCGATGTGCACTAGTGCAAGAAGTTCTCTTGTGGACAAAAGTTACTTTTCGAGTCACGAGGAAGGGAACGGAGGGAGGGAGCGGGGAGTAGGAACTCGGCGATTAATTGGGAGGGATCCTAATTCCTTCCTTCCTATAATAATTTGATTCTCTGGAAGTTCGAGTGGCAGCGAGAGAAGAGACTCATGTTTGTTGCGTGACTGACTCGTTTGTTATTTCCAGAGAAATTACCAAAACAGGCCGGATGACTTCATTACTATAAAAAGACAATTAAGGCCCCGGGAGTCGATGCGCCAAAGAGTGAAACGGTGTCATTTCATGGTTGACAGACTGACAGAGTTTTCAGTCATGCCTTACATGTATGTCGTGTGCGCATTAGCATGCACTGGTAAATATGTTGGCTCTTACAATCTCTTCTTGAAAACATACAGCCCAACTCGGTATCCCAGGAATGGGCCCGTGGGCCTTGCATTAAGAAAGCCCAATACTGTTACTGGACTTTCATAACTCAGATAAATAAATTTACTAAAATAAAATAAAATCTAATTCTTGTTGATCCACTAGAATTAGGCTTTATATTATTTTATAAATCACCACGATCCAAAACATAAACAGATATCAAGAACAAGAAATGTGTGTTGCTTGCTGCCCCCCCTGTGGGTGTCTCAAGATTTAATTAAGGGCATTTGTGTAGGCCCCTGTGGGTGGTCATATTGGCGTAACAAGGGCAGGTTTCATAGCGACCAGAAGTGCCTGGTGGAACGCAATTGCATCTCTCGCAGCACGTCCCGCATGCCCTCTTGCATAAATTCGGCCTTGACGATAATTTGCACCTTCGATTACATTCTCCACCACACTCTGTATGTAACACCATACAATATTAGTATCGTAATTCTTTTTTACATATAATTAAGTTGAGTTTTCTTAGTCTGAATCTCATACCTATTTTTGGAGGAGGATGTGGGCTTTCAACAGGAGGTGTGGTCACCTGAAAACACGTTACGCTGTTAGTCATCCAAAGCAGCTTCAAATTGATACATAAATAAATGAGTTGGATTAAAGTGGTTTACCGTTTCATGAGAATCAGCGAGTTGGAGAATGAGAAGAGAAACGAGAATTACAACCTTCAACATCATCTTCTTGGCCATGGAGGAGGAGAGTGTAAGTAATATTTGGGTTGGGGCTAAGAGAGAGAGAGTTGGTGGTGTTTAAAGAGAAAAATAGGTGTGGTATATATGGCCAAGTTCATGAGGAGGTCATTAATTATGAAACCTCATGAGTACGAGTGACACACACCAGACCAAAATGACAAAAGTGCTCCAACGAGGATATGACTCTGAGAACAACTACATTCAACAAATTTTGGAAATTTACATACTTTTGGTAATAGTCTCAAACATTTTTTTTTATAGTTAGTCTTGAAATTTAAATAGCATTTAGCTAGCAAAGATCTGGCTGGCTGGAGCCTAGAACCATATCACTTTACTTGTATTGTATGCCAAACTGGTTTGCTGATGTTATTTCTTTTGAATATAAATGATAGTTTAAATTATAACAAGGAATGAGAGTTTATCACATACACTACGTATTAAAATGTCATGAAAGTTCAAAACCTCGAACTACGAATCTGCAAGTCAATACCCTTTTCTAATGTCGATAGACCCTATTTGTTTTGGTCTCAAATAATTTATCAACACACTGTCCAATGTCTATGCATGCGTATGAGTCATGACTACTACTAAGGTATTATAACCGACAGACTAGGTAAACTGAAGCGGTAATCTGGCTGGAATGCAAGCATTAAATTGTATATTTATATCATGAGTGGAGTGCGTTGCATCATCTACCTCCGGTTCAGACGTTTCGGTCGCGTTAATTTGTGATTAATTCGAATTGGATTTTAGGAAAGGCCTCATCCTGTTTAACAAAATGGGCTATGTTTATGTTGGCCTTCTCCCTCTCAACAATATCTACGACAATTGCAAACGCAAAAGCCCATGCTTTTCTGTAAGTGGCGGTGGGGTCCCAATCACTTTCAACTTGGACGTCATGATTCACGAATGTGTCCCATGAGTCTATGACCCATTTCTTAAGGCAAGAAGAGGAGAAGAAACGACAACTGAGACAGGTAAAATCAAGAGCAGTCAAAATATGATGATATCATCTTTTCTCTCTCTTTTCCTGGCCCATGGATTAGAATTGAATTGAACTCCAAAACAAAATATTTTCGTTGAAGCCAAAACAAAAGAGGAATAAAAAAGACACTCCAAACCAAACACGCAATAAACAAAATTACAATAAGTACATTTTCGTGTAGCTTTAATCATACAAACCAAGTGACATCCTTTGTTTTATTTAATTAAAAACATAACTTTATTTATTTATCTGAGTTCTGAACTGAACACCACCGGCAGATGAAGGTTGGTTGAAGTTTGAAGTTGGAATTCAAGGACACTTGCGTTTGCCGCCGTGGGTGGTGAGGGCAGCGTAGCAGGGGCAGACCTCCTGATTCCCGGCAGTACCCGGAGGAACACAGCTGCAGCGTTGGCAGCAAGTCCCGCATGCCCTCTTGCACAGCCGAGGCCTTGAAGACAAACGACATCGAGCAGCGCACGCTCCACCACAGTCTATATATTACATAATATTATTCATATTAAAATTGCCGTCAATCAAACAAGTATAATATAAAACAGACAAATATAATGTAATTAACATGTACCTATTTTATCAAGGAGTGAACTTTGTGCTGGATTTTTGTTTGCCTGCAATTGCAAATATATAAATCAACTTAGCTACATATATATATATATATATATAGTATCAAAATGAAAGAATCTTCCTTACCGTCTCATCAGCGTCAACAGGATTGAAAACAAGAAGGCAAACGACGAGTACTGAAACAAGAATCACAACTCTGGAGGAGATTGAGATTGAGATGGCCATGGCTTCTAATTAAAGAGATTTAATTGCTTGCTTGCTCTCAAACCTAATTGAGAACACCTTGATTAATACAGATATCTATCTAGTAAGTTAACTTAAGTTGTGCGTAAGAATGAGATGCATGGCATCTCCTATTTATACCCCAATAGTTTGCCAGCTGGCCGTGGGTCTGTGAGAGTGATAGAGAAGGAGAGTAGGTGCATGCCAGGACGGGACATTCTCGTGGTATGTGGTATATGTTTTTAAAATTTATAAACAAATGCATGCAATGTAACAAAAATAGATGTAAAGCTTGAGGAATCGTCTGAAATGAGTAAAGCTATCTTCTTTATCTTTTTTTTTTTCTATTGCTTTTTGTGTTGTGGGGATTATCTTTCCAAGTGGTGTCAGTCTTTAGCCTTTAGCTACCCCATTCATTTGTTTTAATCTTCTCTTCGTTTATTTTGTCATCGTGTGAAACGAAGGAGCATAATTAGGTAGACCCATATAGCTTTAGCTAGCTAGAGTGAGGCTATTGTTTTTGTTTTGTTTGGAACTAGCGTTCATTAGAAACCCACAAGGAAAGGGAGCACAAGTACACAGCATAAAAATGAGCTCAGCATCAACGCTACAAGACCTAGGCCCAAATAATAGCTAGTGAGTCTATTAGAAGGTTTATAGAGTACTGTTTAATTTGACTCTTCTCAAGCTGCTCTCAAACTGTCATATGAAAACAACTTGCTACGTAGTTTGATACTTATCAAAACATTGACAACCAAAAGCAATCAATTCTTCCATTTCTAAATTAACCAAGTCTTTTTTCGGGTTTTGAAATTAACCAAGTCTTTGAGTAAACGAATATCCATTAGAATAGTAGTCATTTCAAACACAAGAGAAAAAAACAAAAATCTTGGGTGGACAGCTAGCTATCTACATTGCTTGCTTTACAGATCAAGTGGCTGCGATTAATTGTGGAAATTAAAATAAACCGTTGGCCTTTTCTTTTGTTTTGGGTCGGCCAGAAAACTGAGACACATCTTTCAAAATCAAAGGCCAAAAACCTTAATTAAGCTTCAATTCCATTAGCTATTCATGCTATAATGGTCAAATGCATGTTTCTTTGTCATAAACTAATATGTTTGCTATCTTAATAGTATTATATGGCTGGATCCTGGTTGGATTTCCCCATGCTACCCAACTCCGTGGGACTACCAAACGAGGGGAGGGAGGGCCACTAAATTATACTTAAACAAGTGGTTATAATTAGTAGTGAATTATCGGCCCGTGGCTTTGGACAAAATCATTTCGTCATCCATTTGTAATATATATATATATGCTGTAAGTAGGGTTTGGTTCTCTAGGGAACCCTAGCTAGCTTCTTAATTAATTACTTTTTTTTTTTTCAATACAAGCCAGCTATTGCAAAGAATGAGAATTCGAATACATAATCTCTGAGTGTAGGGTTATTAACTTGCACTAGCTCGCTTAACTCGTTAATTAGGAGAGGAGGACTGTGATTCCATTGTATTTGCTAAGCAGCAAACCAAAGCCCCGCACGTGCATAGCTTACCCCACTGCCTACACGTGCACTTGGAGAAAAAGAAAGAAAAAGACGGTGGGTGGTAGAAGCTTATCTATCTATGAAATGAATGAGATGAGACACACCAGCGGGAACCGGAAGAGGAGGGCTAACTAATAATAAGGGTAAGTAAGAGAGTGGGTAGTTTTCAACAGCTATAGGCTACAGCTGTAGTCTGCTCATACTTTACAAACGCCAAAATGAATGACAATTTGATGGGATTGGGATTGGCACTAGGAGCCTATGTACGACTAGTGTTTGTTTTACTGACCTAATTTTAGTCGACGTTGGCTTTCGATTAGAATCAGAACCAATTGGGAAGAAGACGCGCCAAATATAATTATTTGATTGATGAGTTTTGGACTTAGTCGATGATTGACAAGCTTTCGTTTTTGGGGTTTTGATCAGTAAAATTATGACAGTCTTTAACTAAGAAAGCAAAAAATGGAGCAGTTGATGATGTCTATACTGTCACGCGATGATCTAATCATTTCGCAACCGACTCTAAATCCTTATTTTCTCTTATTGGTTTAAATAATTGCAAGGGGCTTAGACTTAGTTCCAGCGCTTAAGATAAAATAAGTAAGGCAGTCAACTTTTGAAGCAGTGTCCCTCTCCGCCCGCATCCAGGAGGAAGGACCATGAAAGAGAGAGAAGATATTTTCTTGTTTGGTTTTTTCCTTCTTTGGCTTTTTGTTAAAAACCAATACTAAAAAGAGAGTGAGGCTATTATTTGGTCGACAAAATATCCTCATGCGCTTTTTAGTATGGGTTTTGAACAAAAAGCCAAAAGGGGAAAAACCAGACAAGAGAATAGTGAGGATATACATATGGTTGGGAGATTGCTTTGGTTTTGGTATGAATCAGGAGGAGGAGGACGAGTAGTGAGATGTAGTCCATGTAACTGCGGTGCAGCTGTACACAGTACACAGTACACAGTAAAGTGTGGTGCCACGTCATTCTGTGATTGCCCGCGTCCTCCTCCTCCTCCTCCTCCTTCCTCCTACTGTATGCTGTTGCTGTCTGCACCTGTAGTTTTCAATTTCATGAGCAGCCTGTGGTTTGTAATATTTCATGGGACAGAAAGTTGAGAGCAAAAGTAGCATCTCACGAGTCCCCTTCAATCCCCGAACAGCACGGAGTGCCCTTGGCAACTGACAGCTCACTGTAGGGCTTTCTGCTGCCTGCCTGCTTGGGTTGACCCAAATTAAAAATAACTATAAAAACTAGAATCCGACTGATAACTTATTAAAACCACTTGCAAACATGGGTTATGTAATTTGATTATGAAAGTGCCAATGCCCCTTAACTCCCTTTACACTATCGTTTGTATTAAAAATCCAGAAGGCGGAAACAAACTAATGAAAATAGCTTTTGGCAAGCCAAGCTAAGAAGAACATTTTATATACATCAAGCATCCACCGCTTAATTTAGAGAGTTCACTCTACAATTGTACATTCACAGCATATCCATCGAATAATATACAGATTTGCCGATGTCAAAGTTACAATATAAATATTATACACACACCGATTACCCGAAGAAATTTAAACATACACACGCATGTACAAGTAAATACATAGATGTCAAAGTCCTCGTTCCCAGCCTGATCCACTAACCCCTTCTGTGTGCGCTTTGGCACGACCAAGATGGGCTTGAGGGATCAGCAACACAGATCTGAACTCGTAAGACCTCATGAATGGCACCTCGATAAAGCACCGCAAGAACCTCCTCTTGTTTGGCCAAACCAACATCTATCAGAGTGAACCGACGAGAAAGTAATTCATCCCGCATTCTGAAGCCGTGGGACCATCTCCCAAGCTTCCACCATTTAACACAAACTTGCCGCTCAGATATCTTCCTACTCTCGAGTGCTTTCAGGACACAGTTGGCCTGCCAATTTTGTATTTTAACTACTATAAGTATCTAAAATCAAATTATTGGCAGATATGGGATTGTTATCTATTTGCCATACGGCTACCTAAACGTTATGCCAGCAATGGAATACATGTATATATATATATATATGTATCATCCCTCACCAGTACCATAGCCGCACTATTATACATGAAAAACAAAACAAACACAGAATTTCTAGCTTCCAAATGTTCTCTGTACTATAGCTTTTAATGGAAGGTTTAAAGATTAAATTCTCTCTGTTTTCTTTGACAGAAACTACAGAACCATAAATATCTCAATACGTTCAGGGTATGCGATTGCATAATTAGGCTAAGGGAAATCAATAACTCAATGCCACTGCAGTTCAGCCAAACATGGAAATACACAGAAAACTCGTTGAAGGGAAAAGAGAGAGAGAGAGAGAGAGAGAGAGAGAGAGTTACAGAATGAATTGTATCATTAGAAGTAATTTTGAACTGACCTCAAAAGGTTCCCTTATAGTTTATACACAGCCACACAAGCTAAGATAGCTGAGTTTGTAACCGCTAACTGTCATATTTCTTTTTTCTTTTTCTTTTTCCGTAACAACCTTTACCGTCTAAATGACATTCAGACTGGTATTTGATTATATTAGCCTTTGTTCTTCAGATTACAACAATATAACCCTTTTCAAATGTAGCGCATGCTATAGCACATTTTGTAAGTTTAGCCATGTTTGAACAAACAGATGGTCTAAATTGTTGGCTAAAGGAGTGAGAGAAGACGGTGCAATTCCTCTAAGGCTATAACAGAGTACTCAATATATGGCCAACAACAGAGTATTGATGCAATTCGCAGAAAAATAAACAACTTTGAAACATAGATTCCTACAGAAAGTTGATCAGTAGACAGAGTGATAAAAGTATATACCGGCACTCTAAGCCAATTCATGCAGTAGTGCAAACCAAGTAGGTTAACCAGCACAGTAAGCTCTGGTTTGAAAAGAAACATTTGTACATCCTGATATCCAAATTGCATTGCGTGCAAATCGTGCATTGCCTTCTGATACTCCCCAACCTCAAGGGATACAGATGATGAGCATGTTTCCACAAACTGAACCACCAACGTAGCACGAGCCGCCTTCTCATTGTGCAACTCCATGTAAAAGCACCTCCATCCCTATACCATTATTAATTTCCACATAAGAATATAACAACATAAATTGACTAAACAATAACTAAGCAAACATGTAGCTAGTTGATACTCACAAAACTACAAACAAACATGATGGGAAAATGAAAATCTATCGTCTTCCTTTCTACGAAATCATTGGATATATCATTAGGGATGGCACCACATGATCAAAATTATAAGTAATTAAATAATCTCTTTGATTGATTGAGAAATTAAACAAAATTCTAGTATAACAATTGAACATATTAGAAATAGGAAACTAAACGGTGAACAAGAACTGAGTTATCAAAAGCTAAAGGGGAAAAAAAAGTGTAAACAGAGGGAGAGTACCATGGACATGGGTTTTTTGATTGCAGAGGAAGAAGAAGACCCATCGGACAATTCAAGAGAAGGCCATCTGTCTCGTACCAGAGACTCCCATATGCAATCCGACCCACACAGCTCCCTCCATAACCGGGAACAACTGGCCAACGAACAAAGGTCCGGCACCTTCGTTTCCAAAATTGAAATTGAATAAATACATAAAATCAATATTCGTAGGTTGAAGAAATAATGATCGGAAATGATATGAAATGATCAAGCACCGTCAGCTCACCTGCAGGAACGAAGCAATTTGGAGGGCAATATCCTCCGGAACTGGGAGAGGGCTCATTTTGTTTTGCTTGGAACTTTGAAACGAGAAGGCATTTGACTTCAGAGTTTGGGGACTTTCGGCCTTTTCCTCTTTCCACCCCGTTGTCATTGGAGTATCCTTCAAGGAATGACGCGTAAACTCGCGTTTCGGAAACCAAAACGACACGATTTAGACATACCAAATTCCACTCGACGAGACGAATTTGTGCTCCAGCAGTAAGACGACGTTCTGGGCTTCCTTCTCGGCCACGAAACGACATGAGAGGACCTATGATCTGTAGTTTGAAGATAAATGAAGGAAAAGTTCATTTTTTACGATTAGCTGGGTGGGAAGGCTGCAGATGAGAAATGAAAGAAGGTGAGAGAACATATAAAAGGTAAAACGAAAAACAAGATTGTGGGTGTACCTTTTTCTTTGCCTACAAATAATGGTAAACTTGAGCTTCTAAATTTTCTTACCAAAATTGAAAGATGAAAAATAGAGAGAAATAAATTTGAAAGATGATAAACCAAAGCAGTCTTTTTTGAGTTTTTATCAAAAATAGCCAAAATTTACCCTCATTTTCATAAATGTCAATTTTATAAAAACTTCCAAAAATAACCAAAAAGTCACCTACAAAGACTCAACTGCCCTTAGAACTAAAACCCACTTAAACCTAAAAAGCAAAACTATGTTTAAGACTTGTGGCGGAAGGAAAGAAAACTATGATGGGTTCAGCCGCCCTCAACCATAGACAAAATATAAAGACTAAGATGAACAAAAAATACCAACAAAAAAAAACCTATTACAATAAATCATACAGGTTGCAATATAATCATATGCATTCATATTGAAAACTAAGAAATTTGACGCATCAAAAAAAAAAAAAGACTAACTAATTTGATGGGTCTAGCCGTTCCACTGACCACTGACGCCTTCTTTCTTTGGTGTAATTGTTGATTTTCAACAACTTTTTTCTTTTCGAAATATATGATGGAGATTTTGACTCATTATTCAACTAATTTACTACTCATTACAAGATGGGTTTCAACAGAAGTGGTCTATGTTGTTAAGGAATTAACTTTTGGAGACATGGGGAAATAAATACTCATATTTTCTGGAGAAATATAGATAAACAATGGGTATTTCATAATCCTTAGAAATTGGGTGGATTGTAAAGTCAATCTAATAAGCTTTGCGGCAAAAACTCGTTGAGGGTTGGTTTGTTAAAATCTTTGTGTGAACTAAGGAAATCATGTTGCTGCACAAAGCTTGGTGTGGGGGACCATGGATGTGTTGATGGATTGGCGATCCTCAGGCGAAGTTTTCATTATCGTCATAGTGAGCTAATCAGGTTTGGAGTGGTTGCGGGGAGTAATCCAAATTTCAAGCTTTAGCAACTCAAGGTACAGAGAAAAAGAATTGCATATATGGGAAAGTTTTTTATTATGAGGGTAATTTGGTCCATTGAAGTGGGTTTTCTGCTATATGTGAAAGTTTTTATAAAAACTAGCACTTATGAAAATGAAGGGTAAATTTGGACTATTTTTGATAAAAACTCGTCTTTTTTCTTTCTAACTCTCGACATCAACAAAACGAAGGAGGCCCACAATCACAATACTACATCAAAACATATCGATATCTTTTTACAAGATTATCTGTCTTTTTTTTATTTTTATTTTTTTGGTTTTGAGCTCATTAGGGGATACCCATTGGGAGCGGATTCGCTCTCCCTAAATTGGTGTCCCCTCCATGTTCCCTCTCTAATTTGCTGACATGTGTCAACTAACATAACAAGAAGTTAACTCCGTTAACTTTTTTATATGACAATTTTACAAATTAAAAAAAATTAAAAACTGCCCAAATAACCAAGTAGCCAGCGAGCGTCGTCTTCCTTGCTATAATATTTATTAAAGACGATTTAAAACAAAAAAAAAAAAAAAAAAAAAACCAGTAACACCTCCCCGCTATACTATTTTTACAAGAAATTAGACAAAAATCGAGTATAGCCGCCCGGCTATACTATTTAATAAAGATTAAAACAAAGCAGTTACAAAGAAATTTTAAAAAATGAGTATAGCCGTGCGATTGTACTATTTTTAATACAAAACAGAGGAAACCCCAGCTATATGTCGCTACGTGTCAACACAGATTCATTTTTAAAATAAATTAAAAACACGAAGTATAGCCGTGCGGCTGCACTGCTTTTTAAAAAAAGTATGGCCCTCTTTCATTAATGTGCCACGTGTAAAAAATACGATAGCCGGCCGGCTATACTTTTCAATAAAAAAATTCGTATTTTAGCCGCGCGGCTATACGCTTCAAATACATTATGTTTAAAAAGGGCTATTCCCTTTAATTCAAAAATAAAATAAAAATAAAAAAAGGACCCTCCTAGTTGCATTAGTTTGTCCCTTATAAATATTAATTTGCCAGTTTCAACATATCCAAAATAGATATTAATATTCTACTATATGATATTTTCATATAATTTTTATAATATATGTTATTCTTATTCAATAATATGTGTGAATTATTTATATAATACGCGAATTTTGTGCGTCTTACGGAAAGTTTTGAAAACAATACTTTATAAAACATTACAAATATGTACGTACAAGTACAATACGACTATTGTATGTTAGCTTTTAAAAAAAAGTGAGACGCGTGTATAGAAAACGAATGTATTATTGAAAAATGCGTACGTACATACATATATATGTGTGTGTGTGTGTGTGTGTGTAAAAGACCATAGCCACTCGTCTATATTATTTATTAAAGACAATTTTTTTTTTAAAAAAAAAAACAACAAAACTTCTCGACTATATTATTTTTAAAACGAATTGGACAAAAATCGATTATAGCCGCACGGCTATACTATTCACTGAGGAATAAGACAGAGCAGCTAAAAGAAATTTTTTAAAAATGCATATAGCCGTGCGGCTATAGTATTTTTAATATAAAAGCAGAGGAAACCCCTTTGTCGCCATGTGTCAACACAGTTTGGTTTTTTAAATAAATTAAAAACACGGATTATAGCCGGGCGGATGTACTATTTTTTAAAAAAAGGATGGCCTCTTTCGCTAATGCGCCATGTGTCAAAAAAAAAATAAGTATAGCCGCATACTTTTAAAATACATTGTGTTTAAAAGCGGTTATTCCCTTTAATAAAAAATAAATAATAAATAAAAAGGACCCTCCTAGTTGCATTAGTTTGTCCCTTATAAATCTTAATTTGCTAGTTTTAACATGTCCAAAGTAGATATTAATCTTCCACCATATTATATTTTCATGTAATTTTTATAACATATGTTGTTCTTATTCAATAATATGTGAGAATTATTTGTATAATAAGCCAATTTTGTGCGTCTTACTGAAAATTTTGAAAAAAATACGTGTATAAAACATTACAAATACGTATGTACAAGTACAATACGACTATCTTGTATGTTTGCTTTTTAAAAAACGTGAGACTTTTGTGTAGAACACGAATGTATTATTGAAAAATACATACATACATACATATATATATATGTGTGTGTGTGTGTGTGTGTGCGCGTGTGTATGTAAAAGACAATAGACCGCTCGTCTTTACTATTTATTAAAGATAATTTTTTAAAATAAAAAAAAACAGTAAAACCTCTCGGCTATATCGCTGCCTAGGAGGCGTGTTGGTGGATGGCGCTTGCGAGGGATTTTCTATAGCTTTGTGACGAGAATTGGTTCTCCGAGAGCGAGTAATGAAGTGTCTTTCTTCACGGTCTTCATTGTGAGGGTTACTAGGTTGACCTCCATGGGGCCCTAACCTTTCGTAAATATTTCTTTGTGAGTGGCAGAGCGCCTTTCTTCACTATCCTCATTGCGGCGATTGTCGTTTGATCTCTATGGGAGCCTAGCCTTTCATGAACATTTCCCTGCAAGCTCAGGCGAGTGCGGACGTCAAGTCGTGGGCCAAGTCTTTCTCGCACGTTGCTTTGTGTGTGGCTTGTAGATGCTTGTGACATGCCGGCAAGCTGATCACGTTGTTGTCCCTCTCCTTGTCTGCCTATTCCTGCTCGACCTGCTTGGTACCCATCGAGTTGTCGATCGGTGCGTTCATCCATCCATTTTCTCTTCGCCCGGTTGTCCAAGGCCAAGGTTTTGAACCAAGTTTATTTGGTAGAGGAGCTGCCTCATTAGATTGGTTTGGTCGTCCATCCTCTGAAGCTAGCTGGTCAACTCTCAGATTATGATATGCTTGACTTCGTGGATCGGGAAGAGAGAAGTGTGTGGAGCCCAATTGAACTCGGGCTAGGGTTTCATTGGAGGTGTATGCAGGAGCGTGCGTCGAGCGTGGAGGCAATGAAGGGAATGCTTGAAGTTGCTCCAAGACTGGGCCTAAGTCAGTGGTGGTAACGAGTCCACCTTGATGAGAGGTTCCACTATGCTCATCGGCGGTGGCCGGTGCGATAGTCTCAGTTGCGAGTTCGGTAGGTAGCATGATGGTGAGAGGTGGCGGTACCACCATGTCAATCGTGGAATCATGGGTGGAGCGGCTTTGGGCCGTCATGGATTGGGCCATTGTGGCGGTTTTGCTCCTAAGGCGTTTGCTTCCAACCATGGTTGTTTGGAAGGCTTCGGTGGATTGGAAAATAGGAGGAACAGATTCCTTGAGCACGCGTTGAGTATAACTCGTGCTCTCAATGAAAGCACCAAATGTTTGTGCAAATAATCTCACGGGAGAATATTCGCTTCTAGATCATTCAACCTTCGATCTTCCTTCTCTCTCTTTCTCGATTCCTGTAAAACAGATTGGAGTAAATAGACCACACCCGGGGGGTGTTGGCCAAAGGCCCTCCGATGCCTAAGTTAGTTCGAGTGTTTGTAGAAAAACAATAGCTAAGCAAAGGGTACGGAGTTTATGTAGGGTGTGAACCGGGCTACCGAAGCCGTGTGTGGTGGCCGGAGCCGTGTGGAGAAAATATGGAGAGTGGAGAGGGAGAGAGAACTTCGGGTATTTTTCTCGGGTTTAGGAGTAGGTTGATGACCTTGATGAAGTAGTCTATTTATAGGAGCCTCGGGGCTAGGGTTTCGTAGAGAATATACTGAGTTTATTCTCTACCCAAATTCGTAGGGATCGAGTCGGACTTAGATAATATCTAATTTAATGATATTATCTCCTCTTTATTGAAGATAATATATGAATTAAATGATATTATCTCCTTTTATGAAGATAATATCTTGAAGTAATGATATTATCTTCTCTTTATTAGGAATAATATCTAAATTAATGGTATTATCTCATTAAATTAAGATAATATCCCATTAATTAAGATTTATCCAAATTAATTAATTGGATATTTATCCAGATCCTTGCTGTTATGTTAACTGGTTTGGGTGGGAGTAGGATTGCAACATTAATTAATTTAAGAAACTCTTGATAATCTTCTTTTCCACGTGGCGTACCCTGATTGGAGACGAAAATATATGCTCCCACAATATGTATTTCTTGTTAGGTGGAAAATGCAGCCAGCACATCGACCCCCGGAGCAATAATGTCTGGTTTTAGAATACTTGGATTGATTGGGTCTGGTCCTCTTGAAGAGAAATGGGCCACTTGTGGTGCTGGTTTTGCACCAAACTTTGTGTGCACAAAGGTCAGGCTCTTAGCTTGAGTTGCGGTGACCTTTGTTACATGTTCTCTAATCAAAGCCACTATATATCAGATGACAGAACCATGGCAGGAATGTTGAACTCTTCTGGGACCATAGTTGAGAGATTGGTCATGAAGATTCCAGCAAAAGCACCTGCCTTCTCTACGTGTTCCTTTTGTTGTCCAACATCAAACTCCGTAGTGTTATCACATAAGACAACCTTTCCATCCACTTCTTTAGGATCCAATGCCCCAAAGTCGCATGTTGCTTTCTTCACATTTTCTTTCCCATAATACAATGGCTTATCTGTAATGTAAGCGCTCACTGGGAAGTAGGATGTTCCTTCAACTATCAAGTTATTATCTATAGTCATTGATGCAGTGAGACTACGATCAAGCGTGCCAGCTCCTACTGTTGTGATCCAGGGTGCTCCATTGTTCATCGAATTGGAGTTGCCATCATTCCCAGCAGAACAGACGATAACAATACCTTTCTCAATCGCTGAAAGCGAAGCAATGGCAATGACATCATCATAGTAAGGGAGCCTTTGCAAGCCAATCGACAGCGATATGATATCAACGCCATCAGCAATTGCCTGGTCCATCCCGGCAAGCACATCGCTGCTTGCACTAAATATGGTATCTTCTGACCACAAGACCTTGTGCATGGCCACATGTGCGCGCGGTGCCACCCCTCTTGCTGTGCCTTTGCGTATCCAAAATGACTTGCACTGACTACACGATGGCCTGTAGCTGTTGATGATGTGTGGGTTCCGTGACCTAAGGAGTCTCTTGGTGAGTCATAGTCATATTCCGAGATGGGTTGTCCTGCAGCTTTGAGCCCTTTGCTAAAAGATTGAGCCCCAATGAGCTTCTTGTTGCATAGAGATGAGGTGAATGCTGTTCCATTTTCGCACTTGCCTTTCCATCTTTCTGGCACTTGTGGCATTCCCTTATCACTGAAGCTCTCACTCTCTGGCCAAATTCCTGAATCAATAACTCCTATGATCACGCCTTCGCCGTAGGACGCAGCAGGCCATAAGCCAAGTTTGTGTTTGAGACCAAGAAACTTGGGGCTATGTGTTGTGTACAACTGTCCAAAAGACTCCGGGTGAGTGGCAACATGAGCCGAAGATTTCTCCAGTTCAGACAGCTGAGAGGGTGTGAGCCTGGCGCTGAAGCCGGGCATGACATGGTTGTATGAGTACAGCAACATTTCACTGTCATTTTGATCTGCTTGAGGTGATGGTAGTGATTTTAGGATGGACCTGTGCCATGACTCATGGGTTAAGAAAGATGCAGGTTTGTGGGAGTTGTTCATGTGGATAATATATGTCTTGTATTCTTCAGCAGTGTTTATTTGCAGCAGCATTGAGAGTAGCAGAGGCAAGATCATGTAGCACAAGCCCATCTTTGTAGTTAGGCCTCTTATGGCAGAGGAGATGTGGGAGATGCAAATAACAGAAGGGTTTTGGGAGCTTTATAAATATTTAAAAACAAACATGTTGTTTATTAGCGTATATGGTTTAATTAGAAGGTCATGTTCAAGTACTTGCATGTGTAATTAATTGGCTTAGGATTTTGGAGCAAAGATTTTTACAAAACTCTTTTCCAAGAGCCATAAATTTAAAGTGATTTGGAGATATTCTCTATCATTGAATGGAAATGAAAGACATAACATAAACATGAAACCCTTCATAATTTTTCTATAATGAGCAATAAACAAAAGTGCTTTGGTGATTTTCACTATAATTCTTTTCCATAGAACCACATTGTGGGAGAGAGAAGTTGAACACCAGTCCTTGAGTGGCTCTTAACAACTTAAGCTATAAACCCCTTAGATTCTCTGTAAATCTGTGTATTAAGATTCTAACCCTTTAGTTTTTTTTTCTCTGTCTTTGTTAGGTAATTTGATCACTATGCAGGCTACGCCCAATCAGTTCAAGACATCCGCAATATGTTATCTAACTGCAGCAGTGTATTGCTACCATTTGGTAACATTCTTTAGTCTGTTTCAACCCCAAAATTTGTTATCATTCATAAGCTAGCAAGGGGAGCAAGTCAAAATAATTTTCTTGGTAAATTTGGTCTCTAAATATGGGCCGTTGAAAGAAGAGAAAATTAAGGTGATTTTGTTAGATATTATCTAAATAACCATGGTAATTATCTTATAAAAATTATTGGAAATTTTATGGCATTTTAATTATTCGAATATATTTCATGCTTGGAAATCAAGAAAAATCAGATAATTTACCTGAAGGGAGTGATGCAATCGGGTGATTTAAGGAGAAGTTATTGTGCAAATATCATGGGTGGGATGTTTTACCTAGTATTTTACTGTCATGTGTCCTGGGTTTGAACTCAATTGGGCCTTACCAATTATGGGTAGCCAAGTGCTAATTATAGAATCTGAAGAGGCCTAGCGGATCATCCCAAAATGTCTTGTTTGTAAAATAGAAAAAGAAAGTTAGTGAACCGAAATTGTTTGAAATATTAAATATGGGTTAGGTCAGTTGGTAAATACCCTCTGTTTGCCTCATTTCACTCGAGTTCACACTCCATTTCCCATCCAATAAAATAGTTCAGAATATCGTATTTGTCAAAACAAAAATAACAAAAAATTTGAAATGTAGTTTGTTTTGGTAAGATGGGGAAAGAAATTGCACTGCAACTTTTGCTTTAACCTTCTTTTTTTTTGGTAGTTTTGATGCTCAAAATGAAAATGGGCACAACAAGAATGAGCCGACGTGCAACTAACAACCAACCAGTTGACTCTGGAATTTGGTAATGTCATGATCAAAATGCACCGCCCATTTTCATAAGGTTGCTTTTTCCTTCTATAGAATACCTTCTATGCTTTGCTCGGTTGCACTTTGGCAGTACAAAAGGAAAATCCTAGAGTGGCGGTCCATTACAATTGTGCACTATAAAAACAACCATATTCCCTTAGACACAAGCAACTGATCTCATCCTCTGGTTTGGTCTGAGTGAAACTAAAACATCAAGCTCACCCTTCACTTGGAAGGATGAAACCAATTGGAGAATCGTGCCAAATTTTCAAAAATATTTTATTATTATCTTTAAACCCAGATAAATGATCATGTATATAAGATTATGATGCATGTGGTTTATTATCTGGCCTACTTGTACATGAAAATAACCAATAATATGTAATTGGTGTGCCATAACGTGTCAAATGGCACAAAGTGACTAAGAGCTCGTTTGAGAGTGCTTCTTCCCAAAGTGCTTATGCCAATAGCTCTTATCCTAGTAGCGCTTATGACATAAACGCTTCTAAAAAGAAGCAGTTTGTCGTTTGGATGTCACATTTAAAAGTGATTTTGCTTTTGATATTTTGTTGAGTGTTTGGCTGACACAGTAAAAACGTTTTTAAAAGTACTTAAAAAAAATTTAAAGAATCCCAAAATATTATAATAAATATAGAAAATAAAAATTCATAGGATCCCAAAATAAAAACACGACTTAAAAAAGTATGAACTTCGCCAAGTATAATTTTTAATCATTATGTTGTTAAATGATAATCCTTCACAAGGTCCGCTTCAGTTGAACTCTGTAATTTTCCCCATGCTTAACCTGTAACCCTCTGTAGGTTTGAACGTATTGTTTCGTTAGTTAGTGGCTTCAAAGCAACTTCTCTATGGACGTAATTTAAACAGTTTTCTCTTTGTGGCCAAATATTGACTACCATGCACCTGTGCATCCATACCCTACTCAATGTGCATTAGCGCAAGTTCTCTGTTTCCAACTGTAGTTTAGGTCCTGTTGGATATGCCTCCCGTTATTAGCTCATGTATGTTTTTCTGTTTGTTTTCATGTAGAGCTCACTACAAGAAAAAAGGTATGTAGTGACCAATTTCTTTGTGATCAAATTAATACTGGTCATAAATACAATAACCATCATAACAAATTTTAGTGTGGCCTGGCATCATAACAACCATCATCAGGTTACTTAAATTTAAATGAAGGTGTTGTACCGGTTTTTCAATTATCAATTTATTAGTTAGAATCTGATTCTTGGGGTTTGAGGATTGATATGTGTTTGATGTTGCTTGTTGTACAGGGTTTGGGCAATTTGATTGGAGTATTGCAGAAAAGACCAAGCTTCATGCTTATCAACCAAAGCTTTTCATAGGACTGTCCTTGACAAGGTAAAAGGGGCACTCTGCATGTTTGACAATGTTCTCATCATTATGACCAAAGGGAGTATGTGCATTCTTAATTTTGAGGCATGCATTTGCAGAAAGTTACATGCAACTGATATCGTTCAATGGTTTTCTAAGTTGTGATGTTATTGCATTATTTTATGGAATATTTTCTTTTGATTAGGTTTTAGGTCAATGTAAATGGCATGCGTCACTTGACTCTGATTTTGTTTATGGGGAGTGTATTTGGCACAATCTTAATCCATTTGTAAGAAACTGGAAGATGTATATTCATCAATGACGAGGAACTCCAAAGACATGTTCTGATCTGATTATTTTTTGTTGGATGTCTTTTTTCGTCAATTGGATCAATCAATGCATAATGTTCAGATTGTTTTGTGGTGGATGCCCTTTTTCTTTTTTCTAATCCTAAGGTGCATGATTCACAGTTTTAGTTGCAGGTAAGTCTGATCCAGAGGTAATTAGACACTCTTCCCTTTAATAGAAATTGTTGAAAAATTGTCTCATATTTATTCAAAATGCAATAATATATGCTGACTTTATACATTGCTGTTTTAGTTTTAACAACATTGGTTTCTCCACTGACTAAATTTAAAATCTTGTCTTATGTTCATTTTAAGCAGTGATGAGTATTAATTTAGAGGATCTACCAGTGGACAACACTTAAAGGATTGGGATTCTACTCAGACAAATTTGCCTATTCTTGCCAGTTTTGCTCGGCAGGGAAGAATGTTTCTTAACCTTCCACTCTCTGGGCCAGAAATTCATGAAGAGGTATGAATCTCTTTGGTTTGTTTCATTATTTCACATTTCACTATTTTGGTTTGATCTGCGTCAAGATCTTGCTACCTTCTATTCTATGGTATCTATCTGCTGATCTTGCTATTCTATTCTATGGTATCTATCCTGACATTTTGCTACAGTTTTTAAGGGCCTTAATATCACAACAAGGCATAAAAAATTCTTCACAAAAAGCATTTCAAACATATATTATGGTGCAGCAGCAGAACTGCTTCAATCCAAGCATCCTGTAAGAGTTATGTGGCCTAGCTTAAGGTAGTTTTACTTTTCTATCTTTCTTTCTGGGTCTAGAGGGTTAGATGTTGATCTTGATCTCATATGTATGCTTTATCTATGTTGGACAGAGCTTCTAATTTATTTTCTTGCTAATGATATATGTGTCTTTATTTCAATAGTGGAATACTGGTTTTGATTGTAATTAATGCATTTTCGTGATGCTTTTAGTCACTTTGCGAAATGGAGCATGAAAATGCCAAATTCCTTAATGCTAAAGGAGAGCTCAGTGATGAAAATGTCTCTTCATATGAGAAACAGCGGAAATCTTATGAACAATTGCACCGCAATGTCTCATTGTAAGTTGCTTTACATTTTTGCTGCCATTTATTTTCATTTTTTAATTCATGACTTGGTGATGCAGGTCAGATGGACTACGTAGTTTGGTAAACAGTTGGCAAAAGAGTTGAAGTTGCAACCAGATGGATAATATGCTTGCTGTTGAAGGTTCCACCAGAAGAGCAGAAGCTTGCAGTCAGTCAACTGTGGTGAATCATATTTTTATGTTTTTGGATCAGTTGACATATCTAGGTTGGGTTGTAGAGTCATCTAGGTTTGTTTTTGCGAGAGATGTATGTCTAGACTTGGATTTGAAGTTGTTCAAACTTGGATAGCTTGTGAGTTTGGTGGAAGAATGTTGATATTTTTTGAATGCAATGAATTATTTTGTACTATTTTTTTATTATCAAAATTGTTTCCGCAGCACCATGTATGAAAAAGAATTAGATGTTATTTCATATATTGGTACACAACAAAGAACAGGGAAAATAAACCAATTAGTTACGAATTTTTCAAATACATTAGTGACCAACTAAGTAGGTCAGTAATTTAGTCACAGTGACCCACTTTTAGCAAAAAAATGAAAATAAAAACTCACATTGTTACTAGAAATTAGTGCGATAAACATTCTAAGAATTTCATACTTCACTTACGCACTAAACACATAAACTTGAGACATCATTTTATTCGAGATCACATAGATTATGTAGTTAAAATTCCCTTTTTATTTAAAAAAAATTAGAATGGCATGCAAAGATATTAAAGTGTAAACAGTCCTGACCAATAGATAGCAATTTGCCATTTTGCTTTGACTTCAATTATAGTGTCTCACCAAAGATAATTTTTAGATTCAAATCAAATAAGGATTTTATGATTTTAGTATGAAGTATATATTGACACCATATTTTTAGCCTAAATCATATTTTGCACTAAAACCGAATTTTCATATTTTGTGGTGAGAATTTGATTTTCTAGTATTTTTATTTGAATCCAAATGGGGGGTACTTGTAAACTTAAGTAAATGGCAAAGACATTTACTTAAATGTTGAGTGGAAATAAGGACAGATTGGAGAAAGCAGTGAAAATTGGGGGAAAATTGGGGGTTTTGTAATGGAGGAATCGGATTTGTGGAGAAGGAGAGGCTGGAGGATCGTTGGTCATTATCTTTTTTCTTTAGACCTGGCCCACCGTCGTTTTGCCCAGGTTGGTTTTTAAAAAAAGACGCGCGCCAGCCAGCCTCCTTCTTCTTCAACCTTTCAGCGAACTCTTCCTTCTTCTTTCAGGCATTTCGTCGACCACGTGGTGTGCAGCTCCAAGAGGTCGCACTAGCAGAAGGGACCTCTAAGCTTATTTTCATGGCTTCCAAGAGGTCGTGCGACCCCATTGACACTGTGGCTCCGCCTCTGGTCACGTGACCCACTTTTAGTGACCAAAATACGTGTTGTAGTGACCAAATTGTAAACCCTTTAGTGATCAAAGTTGCAGTCACTAATGGCTTTTTCTTTAGTGACCAAACAAAGGAAATCACTAATTCTTTGGATTATAGTGACCAATACTTGTAGTTGGCCACTAAATAGAATTTGTGTCGAGCTTCTAGTGACCACCCAGTGACCACCGATATTTGGACACTAGTTGTATTCAGTGACCAAAATCGATACTTTTTGTGACCAATTTGCTGGCCACTAATAAACATTTTTCTTGTAGTGGCTGGCACGACGTGACAAGGAGAGAAGGGAAATAAGACAGAGGTGGGTCTGGGGCTCCATCGCTGCTGCCTTAACTCTTAGTATTGTAGCCTTGGCGCATACTCTTATATCCCGTCTGTTGGGCTTTTTTGGGTTTTAATAGGAGACAAAAAGAGAGAGAGAAAAAAAAAAAAAGAAAAGAAAGAAAGGGTATTTTGGCATTTAAAAAAATTAAATATAGATATTTTTGGTATTTTTAAAGTTTCATTAAAGGGAGCCAAGTGCTTCCCTTGTTTTTGTCCTGCAACGCTTTTAAGAAGAAGCACCTCTCCAGTGCTTCTTCCAAAACTACTCCAAGTGTTTTTGGATCTCACCCAAAGCAGTTTTGCAATTTTTGCCAAACACCATTTTTAAAAGACAAAAACGCTTTCACCCATTTAAAAGCGATTTTCGCTACTCCTAAAGCACTCCCAAACGAGCCCTAAATTTTATGTTAACTTTTTTTGAAAGGAACATCTGAACCAGCATGAGGAAAAAACCAAACATGCCCAGGAAATTTCTCTTCCTTTTACTTTTTTTTGAAAGTGATAGGAACATGGTGGGTTCACTCTATTTTTGTTAATTATATTGATATTTACGTCCACTTGCTGCCTTAGGCATGCGGTGGTTACCCAATTCACCATATTCCCCTGTTTTTGTGGCGGTCCATGCATATAATGACATGCTGTCATATAGCAGCAAGCAAGCAACCAAGGAGCAATGCTAACCAGGTCTAATCGCATTAACTTGTAGATTAGTGGTCTTATGTTCGAACTCTCATGACACTTTAGTAGTATGTGTGAGAAAACCCCCCCTCCCTTTTTCTTACTTTGGCGCAACAACAACAAAAACAACCATAGAGCATCATCAAGATGGCCTTGCCAAACGAAGGATCCTGATCTAGGAACTGAAATGTTAAGGATCACAATGATTAGAATCCATTAGTTAGGGGAGTGTGTATATTTTGAAGTCAAGCCATCCATTATCCATCAAATCCATAAATGTATGGGCAATTGGGGCATCAATCATGTATGGAGATGATGAGATCAAGGGTCCCCTTCAAATTATAAGATTCCAAATGGACAAGTTGGAATAAATCAGATGGTGGTGAGGAATATCTTGATTGGTTCCCATGCTCCTTAAAGCTCTATAAAAATTACGAACTGTACAAATTCAATATTGCTCAATTTCAATGGCTATTGGTCATCATGTTCGCTTGTGTTTTGGGCTTGCCATTGCCATTATCTCTACCACTTTGGCTCAACCCAACAAT
The DNA here is from genome assembly GCF_029339155.1 of Prunus mume. Classification (NCBI taxonomy): domain Eukaryota; kingdom Viridiplantae; phylum Streptophyta; class Magnoliopsida; order Rosales; family Rosaceae; genus Prunus; species Prunus mume. The sequence goes on from NC_142699.1 coordinate 14,795,825, forward strand.
TATATCATCCACATGGACTCAACCATGATGCCAAAAGCCTTTGCTGATCACCATTCATGGTACTTGGCCACAGTAAACTCTGCACTGAGCAAGTTTAGGCCAAACACCACCACAACCTCCTCTTCTTCTGCCCTCTCTTCTAAACTTATTTACAGTTATACTCATGTCATAAATGGGTTCAGTGCAAGTCTCTCTCTTTCTGAGCTCGAGGCCTTAAAAACCTCTCCAGGCTACATTTCTTCAGTCAAAGACTTGCCAGTAAAACCAGACACAACTCACTCCTCTCAGTTTCTTGGCCTCAGTTCCAAATCTGGAGCTTGGCCGGTTGCAGATTATGGCAAAGATGTCATAATTGGAGTGGTGGACTCTGGTGTTTGGCCAGAAAGTGAGAGCTTTAGTGACGATGGAATGTCAGAAATCCCACCAAGATGGAAAGGTGAATGTGAGAGCGGCACCCAATTCAACTCCTCTTTGTGCAACAAAAAGTTGATTGGGGCAAGGTTCTTTAACAAAGGGCTCATTGCGCAGAACCCCAACTTGACCATTTCTGTGAATTCAACAAGGGACACAGATGGGCATGGGACCCACACCTCATCCACAGCAGCTGGAAATTATGTGCCCGGGGCATCTTATTTTGGTTATGCACCGGGCACAGCTAGTGGCATGGCTCCGAAGGCTCACGTGGCCATGTACAAGGCTCTTTGGGAAGAGGACGCTTTGTCTTCTGATATAATTGCTGCCATTGAGCAAGCGATTATAGACGGTGTGGATGTTTTGTCCTTGTCATTTGGGCTTGATGGGGTTGCTTTGTATGAGGACCCTGTTGCCATAGCCACATTTTCAGCCTTGGAGAAAGGTGTCTTTGTGTCCACATCTGCAGGAAATGAGGGCCCTTTCTTAGGCACCTTGCACAATGGCATCCCATGGGTTCTCACCGTTGCCGCCGGCACAATCGACCGTGATTTTGAAGGAACTGCGCATTTTGGCAACGGAGGCTCCGTCACGGGGTCTACTCTTTTTCCGGGGAATTCATCTTCAACCCAATTCCCAATTGTTTTCCTTGATGCATGTGACAGTTTGAAAAAATTGAAACAGGTGGGGAAGAAGATAGTTGTGTGCCAGGACAGAAATGATTCGTTAGGCGAACAACTTTATAATGTTAACAAAGCACCTGTTGCCGGAGGCCTTTTTATTACCGACAACACTGACTTGGAGCTGTTCCTCCAAAGCCCGTTTCCGACAATCTTTCTCAGTCCAAAGGAAGGCGAAGCGATCAAAGATTACATCAACAGCAACTCTCAGCCAACAGCAAGCTTGGAATTTCAAAAGACAATTCTTGGTGCCAAACCAGCACCAGTTACAACAAGCTACACCTCTAGAGGGCCATCCCCCAGCTTCCCATTTACCCTGAAGCCAGACATTCTGGCTCCAGGGTCATTAATCCTAGCTGCATGGCCTCAAAATAACACGATAGCCGTGGTGAACAAAAAAGACTTGTTTGGTAATTTTAATCTATTGTCAGGGACATCCATGGCGTGCCCTCATGCAGCCGGTCTAGCCGCTCTTCTAAAAGCTGCATATCCAAAATGGAGCCCTGCTGCTATTAGATCGGCCATGATGACAACATCAGACACATTGGATAACACTCTCAGCCCCATTAAAGACATTGGTGATGGTTACCAGCCAGCCAGTCCTCTAGCCATGGGAGCAGGTCATGTCAATCCCAACAAAGCCCTTGACCCGGGGCTCATATACGACGCGGACATAGAAGATTACATAAATCTCCTCTGCGCACTGAACTACACCAACAAGCAAATCCAAACCATCACCAAATCAGCCTCGAACAATTGCTCAAGTCCTTCCTTAGATCTTAACTATCCTTCTTTCATTGCATTCTTCAACGCAAACGATTCGAAGCCGGATGTACAAACCACTCAAGAATTCCGGAGGACAGTGACCTACATAGGAAAGGGACAGTCGACCTACGTTGCAAGCGTTACACCCTTAAAAGGGTTTGAGGTTGCAGTGGTTCCAAACACATTCAAGTTCAAGGAGGAGGGTGAGAAGCTGAGCTTTGTGCTGAGTATAAAAGGTCCAAGACGAACGAAGGAAACTGTGGCTTTTGGCTATCTAACTTGGGCGGAGAGTGGAGGTGAACATGTGGTGAGAAGCCCCGTCGTGGCCACAAACCTCAGCTCAGAGACGGTGTCGCGGCAGAGCTAACTTGCATGCTCTAGCAAGCATGAGATCATTCCCCTTTGCTATAAATAAATTAAAGTTTATAGTTTATAAATCACATCAGGATCAGGCTAGCTAACAGCAGGTTGGTGTTGTTGTTACTCAAATTAAAGCTGGCAGCTAGCAATTTAAGATTATTGGGAAAGGTTTTGTGTGGTTGTTAGTCGATGGTAAGTAACGTACCATATTAGAAGACATTATTTAGAGATTGTCGTATTGATAAAAATAAAAATAAACAGCTCAACTTTATGTGTTTATTTTGGCCGGACACACTATTTAAATGATTAATCATCTAAAAATTAACGTGAATAAGGTTACATGATTATTATCCACAGGACTTGGAAAAAAAGTAGTCCTGCTTTTATATAATTCAACAATTATTATCAGTACAACTTACAAAAACAAAACTACATAAATTAGCTACAGTGTCTTTGGATCCGTCTCCATCACATCCCCATTGATCTCTGCCATTAAAATCGGTGCTTCTAGTAGTGTTTACTTGGAATTTTAAAAAAATCATTTTTCGCAATTAAAAATAAGTCGATGAAAGTGAAATACTACTAAACCAAAAGCTAATTAGTTAGTAAAAGCATGCATAAGTGCGCACAAATATGTGAAGCTGCCTTTAGCAAAAGGCAGAAGGATAATGTTGGATTGGAAGTAGGTGAAGAATAGAACCTCTTTTTAACATCAAAACTTTTTTATTTGAAATGACATGAAAATCATTATGACCCCCTTGTATCTTTTCTGGATAACATTTTACTTCGGGTAGATTTTTTTTTTTAACCCCTTTTTTTCCCATCTAAAATTGGGGTAAGTCGTCTGTCATATTAATTCCAGCCTGGGAAATGACTTTTTTTCACTTTTCTTTTTTCAGGGAGTGTTTCCAATAATTGGAGTTGGAACTTGGAAGCAAAGAAAGGGTCTGTGTTTTTCACAGTACACCAGCAAAAAAGAATCAGAAAAGTGGGAATGAGAAAGTGACACGACCCATTAGCAACAAGCAAACTCACATGGGATGGGAGTGGGGATTGTCCCAATTTATCTTCATATATCTTTTCTATCTTTTCTTCACTTCGGCTATATATTTACCGCACTATGATTAAAATTGCATGCTGCGTGAACAAAATTTAACTTTTCAAACCCTTACGAATACATAAGATTTAGTGGATATATTACAAGGGGTTTGTAGTTTAAGTAATTAATTAAAATCTCAGTTATCTCTTCACTCGATGTTCTAAGTTTGATTCTCTCTGTAATTCAACTATCGATAACGCAGCTGTCATATAAATTAAACTGAAAATACAGCCATGCATTTGGCGAACTGATGGCGACTCAGTTTTCAAACTGCATCAAATATTGTCATATAAGGGCATTTGGCGTGATTCAGTTTTCTTTATTGGAACTTGCCAGGCACGTCTTTTTGATTGAACAGTTTGGACTGTAGCTCCATGAAATGCATGCAGTGCTCCAAAGACATGAAAAAGATTGCAGCAAATCGAGTCTCGTCCACTTAAACTATTTTGTAAGGTTTTTGGTAATATTATTATTTTGCGTGAGAAAACAAAACCTCTCACAGCTGCGTAGTACTAATACTAATACGTTTTATAAGTCTGGAACTTTTGATCCATCATTTTTGTCAGTTATGGCGATAAGTCTCTGCAACCTCTTCCCAAATTTTAAATTCCAATTAAGTCAACATGATGATCGAACCATATCTCACAATCCTGTGGCTGCCCGTTGAAAATGGAAACATGGATGGGCCATGATTTCAAGGACATGTTAGAAAAGATGAATGTTGCAATAATGGAGTAATTCAAATATCAGTACAATTATCGTTCGTATAAAAATAAAAAATTTAAAAATATCTCAGTATAATTTACAAATAAAATGAGAAATTATATAATAATACGATAATATAATCACATATTATATCTTGTACACATATTATAATATGAGTGAACGACATGGTTTATTTTCTCCCTTTTAGGGAATAGTATCAATAAATATCCACTTATAATATGTGTACAAGATATATCACATTGTCATATTACCGTAATATTCTATAATTACTCAAGTTGACAAAACAATTTTGAAAATTCGCAGTACTTAAATATTTTAACATGGATTTTTGTAATATCTTTTTTAACGTAAGTTTTGGGGGCTCTGGAAGGAAACCAACCAAGCCTGCATTAATGATTTAGCCCATTGGCAAGTTCATTCAGCCCATGGGTCAAACTCAACCCACATTTATGATTTGGACCGGTTGAACTGGCATGCCAACAACAACGCGTAGCGGATTGTACAGCCCACGGGCTTTTCTTTTCCTTTCAATTTTGGTCTTAAAATCCTTTGCAACCATATGGATAATATGCTTGCTGTTGAAGGTTCCACCAGAAGAGCAGAAGCTTGCAGTCAGTCAACTGTGGTGAATCATATTTTCATGTTTTTGGATCAATTGACATGTCTAGGTTGGGTTGTAGAGTCATCTAGGTTTGTTTTTGCAAGAGATGTATGTCTAGACTTGGATTTGAAGTTGTTCAAACTTGGATAGCTTGTGAGTTTGGTGGAAGAATGTTGATATTTTTTGAATGCAATGAATTATTTTATACTATTTTTTTATTATCAAAATTGTTTCCGCAGCACATTTATAGCCGTGCGGCTGTACTATTTTTAATATAAAAAAAGAGGAAATCCCAACTATTTGTCGCCACTTGTCAACACAATTTTATTTTTTAAATAAATTAAAAACACGGAGTATAGCCAGTCGTACTTTTTTTTATTAAAAAGGATGACCTCTTCCTAATGCGCCACGTGACAAAAAATAAGTATAGCCGCCGGCTATATTGTTTTTAATAAAAAATTTCATAGTATAGCCGCCCGGCTAATTTTTTGTGCGTATAGCCGCTCATCTATACTATTTATTAAAGACAAGTTTTTTACAAAAAAAACAGTAAAACCTCTCGGCTATATTATTAAAAACGCTCATCTATACTATATTATTAAACCTCTTGGGAGGTTTAAAAGGGGCTATGCCCTTTAATACCAACAACAACAAAAAAAGAAAAAAAAAGGACCCTCTTAGTTGCATTAGTTTGTCCCTTATAAATATTAATTTGCTAGTTTTAACATATCCAAAGTATATATTAATCATCCACTATATGATATTTTCATGTAATTTTTATAACATATGTTATTCTTATTCAATAATATGTGAGAATTATTTGTATAATACGCGAATTTTGTGCGTCTTACTAATTTTTTTTAAAAACAATACGTGTAAAAAATATATAAATACGTACGTATAAGTACAATACGACTATTGTATGTTGCTTTTTAAAAAAACATGAGACGCGTGTATAGAATACAAATGTATTATTGAAAAATATGTACGTATGTACGTATGTACATATATACATATGTGTGTGTGTGTGTGTGTGTATATATGTAAAAGACCATAGCCGCTCATCTATACTATTTATTAAAGACAAGTTTTTTACAAAAAAAACAGTAAAACCTCTCGGCTATATTATTTTTAAAAGGAATTAGACAAAAATCGAGTATAGCCGCACGGCTATTTACTAGCAGTTAAAAAGAATTTTAAAAAATGAGTATAGCCGTGCGGCTATACAATCTTAATAACCCCAGCTATTTGTCGCCATGTGTCAACACAGTTTTATTTTCTAAATAAATTAAAAACACTGGGTATAGCCGGTGGGCGGTACTGTTTTTTTTTTAATAAAAAAAGGATGACGCTCTTTCGCTAATGTACCACGTGTCAAAAAATAAGTATAGCCGCCCGCTATACGTTTTAAATACATTGTGTTTAAAAGGGGCTATTCCCTTTAATACCGAAAAAAAAGGACCCTCCTAGTTGCATTAGTGTGTCCCATATGAATATTAATTTGCTAGTTCTAACATATCCAAAGTATATATTAATCTTCCACTATATTATATTTTCTGTAAATTTTACGCGAGAATTATTCTGTGAGAATTATTCAATAATATGTGAGAATTATTTGTATAATACGCGAATTTTGTGTCTTACTGAAAATTTTGAAAACAATGTGTATAAAACATTACAAATACGTACGTACAAGTACAATACAACTATTGTATGTTTGCTTTTATAAAAAAAAGATATGCGTGTATAGAACACGGATATATTATTGAAAAATACAGACGTACGTACATATATATGTGTGTGTGTGTGTGTGTGTGTGTAAAAGACCATAGCCGCTTGTCTATACTATTTATTAAAGATAATTTTTTTACAAAAAAAAAACAGTAAAACCTCTTGGTTATATTATTTGTAAAAGAAATTAGACAAAAATCTTGTATTGCCGCACGGCTATACTATTTACTAAAGAATAAAATAGAGCAGTTAAAAAGAATTTTTAAAAAATGAGTATCGCCGTGTTGCTATACTATTTTTAATTAAAAAAATAAAAAAAAGAGGAAACCCCAGCTATTTTTCGCCACGTGTCAACACAGTTTTATTGTTAAAATAAATTAAAAACATGGAGTATAGCCGTGCGGCTGTACTAATTTTTTTTTTTAATAAGAAAAGACCTTCTTTCATTAATGCGCCACGTGTCAAAAATAAGTATAGCCGCCCGACTTAAAAAAAAATTCGTAGTAGCCGTCCGGCTATACCTTTTAAATACATTGTGTTTAAAAGGGGCTATTCCCTTTAATACAAAAATAAATAAAATAAAAAAGGGCCCTCCTAGTTGGATTAGTTTGTCCCTTAAACATTACAAATATGTACGTATAAGTATAATACGACTATTGTATGTTTACTTTTTAAAAACCATGAGACGCGTGTATAGAACACGAATGTATTATTGAGAAATACGTACGTACGTACATATATATATGTGTATATGTAAAAGACCATAGCCGCTAGTCTATACTATTTATTAAAGATAGTTTTTTTTTATAATAAAAAAATAGTAAAACCTCCCGGCTATACTATTTTTAAATTAAATAATTAATTATTTAACTAATTGGTTTTAATTTAAATCACAGAGCCCCTGAGGCCCATCTTTTGATTAATTAAATATATTAATTAACCATTAGCCCAACTAATTAGGCATTTAACCGAAGGTTGTGTCCACAAGCCAATCAATTAGGCCACTTGCATAGCCAATACAAACTATTCTATTTCCAATAGTAAGTCTTATAAAGACCTCCAAGGAACTCTAGTGTTCCAATGTGGGAGCTCAAACATGTTTGCAATATCTTGGAAAACCAACAAAACTATTATGTTTCCGCACACATTATTTGTCATAGAGAATTGCATACTGAGTTGGAGTGTTCTTGGTAATTACTTCACTTTTGAAACAACACTTTACATGAAGAATACTACCACCTCTCTTACTACTATACTCATACTTTCCAGGTACTAGCAGTCTTTCCATTAACTGTAATCTATGACCATACTTTTTCTAAAGAGTCTTTTTTAATTTTTGGATTAGATAATGTGTATGATCTCTAAATGTACATTTTGTGGATCTTATTAGTTAATAAAGAGGATGATCTATAGCTCTAGCTGTATAAATAGGCACTCTCTGATATGTCATTGTAATACTCTTAAGTGATGTGAGAGTGCCAATCATCTTAAAAGTCATACACAAGTTAACTTACTTTTTCTTTAATGTGTAGGAAGGATGCAAGGGCTTACTTTATATGGTGCTTCATGCGTGTGTTGTCCTAGACTTGTGTGAACAGCTTGAACATGAGATAAGTTTTGAGCAGGTTGAAGGGGACTTTGACTCATTTAGAGGTAAATGGGTTTTTGAGCATCTAGGAAGTCATCGCACACTGTTAAAGTACTCTGTGGAATTGAAAATGCGCAAGGATACTTTTCTTTCTGAAGCCATCATGGAAGAGGTTTGTGTTATTTGTGCAATCATTAGCCATCTCTTTCTATATTAGGAGGGAGGAGAATTGGTTTTGCAAGCGTTTGAGAGTTGATTGTGGAGAAGATGCAGAGATTATGAGGGAGGAGAGTGGGTATGGTTGGGTTTTGCAAGGAATACGACGCTCGCTGGCTGCAATTGGAGAAGAGGAGAAGACTCTCGCGGAGAAGACAACGCTCGCTAGGTTTAGTAAGGAAGACGACACTTGCTGGGTTTAGCAAGAAAGACGACGTTCGTTGGGTTTTGCAAGGAAGACGACGCTCTCTGGCTGTTGGGTTAATTGGGCAGTTTTTAATTTTTTTAATTTTTAAAATTGTCAAATAAAAAAGTTAACGGAGTTAACTCCCTATTATGTTAGTTGACACATGTCAGCAAATTAGAGAGGGGACACCAATTTGGGGACAACGAATCCGCTCCCATACCCATTGGGCTCAAAAGTTTTGAGTTCTCCATTTTTTTTCAAAAGCAGAAAATAATGGTTTTACCTTTTCCTTTGCCTGAAAACAATGGTTTTACTTAAACTTCTAAATTTGCTTTACAAAATTGAAAACTTACAAAGAGAGGATGCCGGCAACAAGGCCATGAGGCCGGAGGCCAACGTTCTTCATTGACGTTAATGATTAATGTTATGTTCTGAACCTTTTGGTCCAACCGTTGTTCTCACAAAACCAATGTGATAAACCAGTCTTTTTCTACTTACGGCTAACACTAGACATAATCTCAGGAGGCCTACATTCACAACAAACGAGGCAACAGTCAGATTGAGAGCATACATGACACACGTACAGATTCGGCGCAGGAAAATATATCTCTACACATACATCACGTACATCAAAATATATCAATATCGTTCACAAGTTTATATTAACGAACATTTTCTAGAAAAAAAACCTCCCCATTGTGTATAGTGTCCCAAGACCAAACTGCACATCAGGGATCTGCTATGGTGATCTTGACACGTGCTATGCGCCATTCACTGGCGCCTTCATGAATCAACCACAGAACCTCCTCTCTCCTTTGTACATTGCAAGGTCTTCCAAAGACAGGTAACGAAAATGTGACTCATCCGGTATCTAGAAGTTGTGATATGGGTATCGACTGCCATGGCCAAGCTCAAACCATTCAACACAGACTCGACGCTCTGATATCTAGCTCCTGTAAAGTGCTTCCAGGACACATATGGCCTGCAATTATGTATTTAAAGGTATCTAAGTCTACAATGTTATAATTTGACACTTCTGATTATTTTTTATTTCCCAAATGCAAATCTAAAGGTTGAGCCAGCCACACAATACAAACAGTATGCCTTCTCAGGGATAGGGGCACAAGCTTATACATGAATTGAAACAAACATAGAACTCTGAGCTTTCAAATCTTTGGACAAACATGTTACCGGGTGGTTTCTACACTCTGGCTTTCGGAGGAAGGTTGAAGTTTAAATTCCGAATGAGAAACTAAAAATTGTATATGTGCAGCTTTGCAGAATGTGCAAGTGTAAGGGAAATCAAGAACTCAAACATTTGCAGTTCTTCCAAACACAGAAGAAGAAGAAGCAGAAAACACGATGAAAGGAACAGAGGAGAGCACATTGTATCATCCAAAGTGCACTTTTGTTTCTGAACTCGAGACGTTTCCTTTATACACAGCCAGATAAGCCAATCTAAATGAGATTGCAAACTATTGTGGCCATTTGCTAACAACCTTAACAGAATATACACTGGTATTGCTTTTCCGAATGCAAACAGGTTTCTTACAAATCCAAACAATAAACTGAAAGACACGCCAAAGAGACTATTGCTTTTCCGAAAAGTTTAATTGGTAAAATTTAGAAGAGAATATGCAAAAACAGAGGAGTACAAAGCTCTGTAAATGCTTAATTAAAGTTCCACTGTCTCTCCAAAAATAGTACGCCAAAGTGTTTGCTTAAAATATTGTAACAAACAACAGATGCATTATGCATAGCAAGAAAATGAGAAGGCCATCTGCATTGAATTAAGAGGACCATGAAGCAGATCTTTTAACAAGGGGTTTCATTTGCTTGTCTTCCTCCAGAGAAATCATGCCCAAATGAGAAGGGTCTTCCAGCATCATCTTAGCCACCAAGTACCCAGCAATGGACCATGTCTGAAACTTACGTGCCTGCTTTCCCATGTACCTTCCCAGCTTCCCGTCATAATACTCCGGCCAGCTGTCTTTCGACAACCGACTTTCCGCAAGCTCAATCGCACGTCGAGCAATTTGGGGTCGCCCCGTCTTTATGCACGCCGCCGTCAACAGCCACAGAAGCACTGCCACCCCCGCCCATCACAAAAACCAATTCATTTTATCATTCATATTAACTAATTAATTAGTAATTAAACAAGAAATTTTTTTTTTTCAGAGTTAAACATGAGGTCACCTGGCCAAGAGCCCCCGTTGTGGTAGCTCCACCTGGTATTCTTTGGGTCGCACCCAGTGACGATTCTCCATTCGTGATTTTCTATGGCTGGGTAGCAAATTTTCAATGGCATTTCTCCAACCAGCTCTTCCCAGCGTGACTCGATAAGATCCATGATCGCTGACGCTTGCTCTGGGGTCGCCAAAGACGATAAAATTGCCACACAATTGCCCAAGCAGAACCAGCGAAAGTCCATTCTTGCTGGGCTAACGTTCCCAATGAAGTAGCCACCACGGCTCGGCATGAAATCGAAAACCCAATCTGGAAGCGAATCGGGCATCACGTTGAACTTGTTCACTGCAGTGTGAGAGTACTCCTCTGTTTTGTAGCGGTAGATATCGTTGAGCTGCTTCAGGTCCAGCCAAAAATAGCTCCGCATGTGATAACTTAGAGCGTGGAGGCGATCAGTTATGCGCTCCACGAACTCCTTCCCAACGTTGTCTTGCTTAAGCAGAACCAGAGCACATCTTAAAGCCATGAAGAACAGTGCTTGTATTTCAATTGGGTACCCATATACACCCTGTAAATTGTAGTTGTGTGGTAATTAGTTAAAGGATGAGATGAGTCATTAATGTACGAAAGGTGTTTGGATAATGCGCAAGTGAACCAACCATTCTCCGGTCAATCATGCAGCATCCATCGGCGCAGAGCAGAGTTGGGAAAGTATCAAAGCCCTCTGAGAGACAGAGGCTGAGGATAAGGCGAATGCCATTTTGGCATTCGGGCATTTCAGAGAGTGAAGTGTCCCCTGTAGACTTTGTGTAAGCACGAAGCAAGATGATCCACCAAAACCCAGAATCAACTGGAGCTACTCTTCCTATTGCACTCTCACCAAAATCCGCAGTTATGGTTTCGAAATTTCTCACAGGGTCATGGAGCACTTTGAAACTTGCTGGCATCACCCCTTCTCCAAGCTTGAACTGATCCACTATTTTCTCCCATGATTGGAGGCGAAGTGTTTTCAACAGAAAGTTTTTCACTATTTCATCCTCCCGATTCATCAAAAAGGCCAATGCACTTGGCACAAAATCCCTAACAAAGACCTGTCATGCCACTTAGACTAACTAGCCAATTTAAATGTCTATATTGAAAGAAAGAGATATGTGGGATTTAATTAATTACCTGATCATAGTTAAGTTCTTCGACAGAATGATCGACGGCGGCAAGTGTTCCAACAGGCTGGCCGCGGAAGTGAACGACAGAGCGCCTCAAGGTTTCCCATGCATCGGCAACCATGGGATGCGATTCATAGTAGCTGCTTGGTCTAGGGCTCCCCAGAAAACAGGACCTTCTACAAGGAGATCCTATGTTGGACAATTCGCTGATTGACCTTTCATCCAAGGATCTCTTCCTTTCCACGTTCACTGGCCTTGGCCTGTCACGAAACCTCGTCACATCAGAGTCTTCACCGATTTCAAATAGGGTGCCCACCGTAGTCTCAAGACTTCTTACATTCCCATTTTGACCAGTATGATCCCCATGAATCGGAGACATCTCTTCAGATTCTCAATCCTGAAACACCAATTTGAGTTACAAGTTATATAGGTTCAAGCTTCTGCATAAATTGATCAACAGAAAATTATAATAAACTTTCATCAACCATCAAATTAACCAGTACGTTCATCACATATGACGTCCATAAATGTTTTTAAAAAAGGGTCAAGTTGACAACAAATTTATATTATACATCGCAGACCATTTGCTTGCAATACAAAAAAAAGTATAGTTTTACAGCATAAAGTCAGGGAAAATATAACCCATATGTGTATTTTTTTTCTTCTTTCTTTCTTAAAGTCGTTGAGTATAACGTATGCTTACCAAAAGAACGTAGCCGAAAGAGGCTTGCAGAGACCTCAAATCTTAGCAAAGATATGGAGGTGGTGACATGAAAGATAAGAAACAGGCGGTGGGAAGAAGATGGGGTGCTCCTGCTGAGTGCAATATGGCATTTTATATAGTGGTGTGAATTGGAATTGGGGGAAGAATAATAAGTTGGCAGCAGCGAAGTAAATATGGACGGAAGTTGGTGATCTCGGGAAATCCGTTGGCGGCTTGGGATGTTCTCCTCATTTTTTGTCTTTTGTTTTTATGTACTCCCAATGGATTTTATGCATTCTAATGAGTTAGAGTCATTGTTTTTCCTTTTTATCAACTCCAAAAGGTTTTTTTCTTCTTTTTTTTTTTTTTTTTTTTTTTTTTGATGGGGCTCTTTTGATTGACGTACGTAATAATACCAAAAGGAAGGTTAAGGCTTAAGCAAACATTTTCCAGGAACACATTACAAAGTTGAAGATATGATGTCACGAGTGTGTTCTTTTGCTTTAAATTAAAACGAATCATGATATCTTGTTAATTTTGGAGAGTTAACCTTGCTTATCATTGTAGCCAAAGAAAAAAGAACACTTGCTTATCATTGATCTACCATTTGGGATAATTTATAGTCATTTTTGAGAGATCATAAATTTTAAAGAACCTTTACGATATTATGAATTCCTATTTGCAAGTAAAAATGGTTCTATTCCAAAATTAATTGGAAATGCAAGCGTCTTGAATAACATTATAAAAGCTCTTCTTGTTTATGTATGATTAGAAATTATGGTTTTTAATGTCGCTATGGACAAGAATCAACTAGTCTTTCAATAACGATAGATATTGACGGTCACAATTTTGCCCTATTGCTCGTCTTGGCCCGCACGCATCACCTTTTATAATATTAACTAATGGAACCTCATCAATTTTCAACGAGAAAATGGCATGGTTGCCTGAAAATATGTAGTTATATGGACTTTCTTTTCTAATTCAAACATTTAGCAACTTGCTTTGCTGTGCTGTGCTGTGTGAGATAAGGACTATATTGTAAGAATAATCAAAAGCCAGCCGTTTTATTTTATATAATAATTGCAAAAGTATTGATATCAACCGGAGGGTTGAACAAGTTTGAGAACATGTCAAAGTGATTCATCCTGGAAAATAAAGAAGAACAAATTATATACAAACAAAATAATAAACGAATTAACACAAAAAACAAAAACAAAAGGCAAGAAAGAGATGGGCACGTACGTATAAGAGCACTTCCAATGGCAAGGGGAAGCCCGAGCAGGAGAGGGCCTGGGCCCATGTGACGGCTCCAACGAGGGCAAGCCTGGGCAAGGTGCGGGGCCCACCAACTCGTCAAGCTCACAGACAAATCTAGCTCGTGCTGCTGCCTGGGCAAGTCATGTAATGCTGACATCATAATGACATCAACAAACAATTAAAATAATAATAATAATTGAAAAAAAAAACCCAAAAAAATCAGAATTATATATATATATATATCTAGCCATATTCTTTACTTCCCACACCAAAACCCTAAACCCTATCAAAATTAATAGTTTATTTATAAAAAAATAAAATTAATTTAAAGTGAATGGTAATTGCCCATTGCCATGGTAATGAGTGAAAGTGCTCCAAGAGAGACCTCTGTTGACTGTGAGGAATTTTAGGCACACGGTGGGCCCATTAGGATCTGACCGTTAAAGGCCCAGGTCTTTTAAAAGGAACCCAACCCAGTCGAGGCTAACCCATTTGCATTTCCAATTCATATACCGCTTCGCTTTCAAAATACGATACGAGAAGTGATATTCGACCGTTGATACTTGAAAGCCCTCTTCGTAACTCTACTAGCCTACTACTCTCTTCAACGGTCTTCTTCTCTAAAACTTTGCTCCGAAAGAAAGATTCAATCTTGTTCTTCTTCTTCTGTGATTTCTTTTTAACAAATGGCTGTTAAGGAGCGCTCGAGAGCCTCCTCTCAACGTCAAAACTGGCAGAACACATTCAGCGGTTTGGTGCAGATGATACGGGATCAACAATCACAGCTCGAGACACTGGCCAAAGACCGACAACTCCTTGAAGATCGCGTCCGAATGCAAAACGAGCGATGGACCTATGATATTCGTCTCTTGGAAGATCAAATCTCCCAGGTAACTTCCCCAATTTTTTTTCTTCAAATTATCCATGAATTCAAATTAGGGTTTTGGAAAAAGTTGTTTTGAGCTTTGCTCCAATTTGTTGTGATTTTCTTGTAATTTTTGGTGTAGATGAAGGGGGATTTGGAATTTCAAGAGTTGGCGGGCTCCCTTCAGGCGGCCAAGTTTGAGTTGGTCCTGGGATTGAAGCAACGAGAGGGTTATCTCACCAAACTCAAATTAGGTGAGTACTTTATTTTATTTATATCTAAAAAGGGTCTCACTTTATCAGCATTTTGTTGTTGTTGTTGTTGTTGTGATTTTATATGATTTCCTTACAATTCCGTTTTGAAAGAACAAGAATTCCATTTTGTATGATTTCCTAATAATTTCAGTTAATCTTCCTTCACCCTGTGAATCTTAGTTTCAATCCTGTTAAAGTACCCCAGATATGTTGGGTTTCAGTGGTATTTGCGTGGAAATAACACATTCTAGTAAATTAGCAATGCTGTCTCATATTTTGAGCCATGGATGTTAGATTGTAACTAGGTCTGGTGTATGTGGATATGAATTCCTCCGTTTTATGTAAATCTTATTATTAACCTTTTATTAATCTACAGAATATACGGACAGTGAGTTAGAAGGTTTCAAAGGATGGTTTGACTTATACAATAAATTCTCTGATTTAAAGGTATATACACAGCTTCCTGTTGTAATTTTGTGTGATTTTCTGTTTGGATGTTGTTCTGAGCTCCCAATTGTTTATAGGGAGGAGGCGAAGATGGGGATAAAAGAATTAGCAATACAAAGTCTCCCAAAAAAAGCAAGCAAGAGAAACAGCGTTCTAAACAATTGGAAGATGACCTCCGGAGGTTAAAGCAGCAGTATGATAAGCTCGCTTCAGAAAAGAGCTCGGAGGTATCCGCACTATTGGCAGAGAAGAAGTTTGTGTGGAATCAGTATAAGATTATGGAAGAAAATTACACCACTAAACTAAGGAGCAAGCATTCTGAAGTTGAGCAGGCGGAGGCAAATATACAAAATTTTCTTGCTCATATGGAGCACTTACAATCCTCAAATAAGGAAAAGGATGGCAAGATTGCAATATTAATAAGTAAAATTGCTAAGATGGAGTCTGATTCAAATAAGTTGAAGGAAGAAGTTTCCAAACTTTCAACGGAGTTGGATTTGTTAAGAAAGTCCACAAGTGCTTCCTCTACTCCTCTCTTGAACCATTGCACAGCAGGAACTAGAACTTATAGCTTGAGAGGCAACAATAGTGCTAAGGATAGAACCAATGTAACTGTGAAGAAAGATTCATCTGCTGCACAACTTCCTGATCCCATAAAGGACACCAGAAAGGTACTTTTAATTTTAACCGGATGGATTTGCTGACATGTTCATGCTCTGATTTTGCTAAGATGCACACACAGGATAATTAGAAAATCAAAAGATACTTGTTTATCTTTGTGTGCTTGTGAGTCTATAAGCTGATTGGATCATATTTTTGTTTCTGGTTGAGCAGGGGAGCAGCATCTCAAAGAGAAAAATAGACGATGTTATAACGATTTCGGAGACTCCAAAGTTGTTCTCATCCAGATTTAAAGTACCGAAATTGAAGAATGCATCACCGGGCATAAGATGAACCCTCCCACACCATTTTCCAGAGGGTAGATTATTGTCCCACTGGTAGTTTCTTGTGGAGAGTTGAGTTTTATGTAAATTATGTGCCTATTCTTTTAGTGCTATCATTCTAGCAAGTAGGTTTTGGATCTGTCATCTCTGGACAGTTATCCTGTAACATGATTGTAGGTGCATTTATGTGTTATCTAGCACATTTTTTCTGTAAATCTAAACGACAGTGTTTGACTTTGATTGTAAATCTTACGTTTCGGATATTTAATTGTTTCCTCTCTTTTTTTGGTTCAACAACTACCTATAGATCAAAAAAACAACTATCTACAGTTCATGAAATGTAAACTCATCAGCATATCTTTCAATAAAAAAGAGATTATTAGATGAAAAAAATCATTTAGAGCCTTTGAAAAAAGTGATTTTGAAGAATAAATTTGCCTTGTCGGCAAAAAAATAAAATAAAATAGAATGAATAATTTGTCTTTGAATTATTTTATTTTATTTTAATCACGGGTCCAAACACCACAATGTACACTGTCCGTTATTCACATGAAACACAAGCAGCCTTTTGCACTGAATGGAAACACAAGCAGCTTTACAATTATTCACGTGAATAATAACAGCTCTTGCCTTGTCCTTGTCCTTGCCTTTTGCCATGGCAAATGAGTGAAAGTGCTTTAACATACGCGGGCGAGTATGGGCCGGGCTCATGGGCTCCACCTTTATTCTATTTTCGTTCATTCATTAAATATTTTTTTTTCTTCTGTAAAACCTCTCCTCTCCCCATAAAACCCGTCCGTCGAGGGATATAACAAAGCTTCTGTATTTTTCTGATTATCTACCCGGAGCCAGACGCATCAAAAGGCTCTCTTTCTCCGACTAACAACGATACCAACTAAATTATAGCTATAGAGGTATTTCGATAATATATATTACTCACTTTTATATTTTCTTTTGTTTTTGTATTTTTGGGTATATATGTTTTGCAAGCGCATTCTGTGTTTGTGTATGTTTGTCGTGTTTTCTGTTCTTTTGGTGCTCTAAAAATTTGCAAAGCTTGATTATCTCAAACTCAGTTCAGTGATTAAAATTAAGTAGAACTATGTATTTGGTTGGCTTGTTTATATCAGTGCCCAAGAATATAGATATTTTAGTTGGGCTGCGTTGCTCATCAAGTTTCTGGGCATTTTGCATTTGAAGGATACGAAACTGGATTAACCAAGATGGGTGTGAAACAAGATGGTGATGGCACTATTCTACCTCCAACCGAACTGGTACGCATTACTTTCTGTTGTATTGGCTTGTAGTCACTTGCTGTTCAATCTCATCTCATAGACATGTCTTCATGTCATTTGATGTTATATTGTTAATATTTTTGCATTTTGTTTTGATTATTCTACTTCTTTAACTGAACTCTGATAAGGCCTCCTGCTCTATGGCCACATTTAGCCTTTTAGCTGCGGTACTTTTGAAATTTGTGAAATTCTCATATGTTTTGCAACTTTTTTTTCTAGTTAAAAAATTGCATTATGCCTCATCATTTTGGCAATCTGGGCTGTACTCTTGTCACCTTGTGTTACAAAATTACAGAATAAATGTTAAATATCTTAATTTTCAGGAGAAGATACCTGATGGGCTTGATGTGAGTGTGAAGAAGTTTCTTACAGGAAGCGAAACTAATTTGGAGGTAGACATCAGGAATTTGAGTTTTCATGGAACTTGTTTACTTTACACTGCATCATGCTTTCCCAATGTTTGCAGGGCTCACAAGATAAAAAGTTGTATGGTCAACTTGCTATTAGAGAAGAATTATATGGAAAATCCGCACAAGCTGCTGCTAAGGCTGAGAAGGTGAATTTTTGTTTAGTGTGATATTCAGTATGGGTGGCAGTGGCATGATAACATGACTCAACCCAGACATAAGTTAGCGGGGTTTGATTTACCATTGCTTGACACAAACACAAATATTGTCCTGTTATTTTAGTACATGTGATAAAATATATGTGATTTTTTTCATTTGTAATCCAAATTATCAGTGGCTTCTGCCAAGTAAGGGAGGTTATTTGGAGGCTGAAGGCACGGAGAAGACGTGGAGGATCTAACAAGAATCAATTGCTCTGAAGTAGATATCTCAAGCTCAAGGAATCAATACGATATCGTCCTACCACGTTGATACCTAACTTTTTTTTTATAATTGATTTCTAATGATTGTTTAGTCACTCAGAATCTTGCAGTGAAGCTTTGCTATTTCCCTTATTGTACTTAAAAGCCTGTATGTCTTATATAGCTGGATTTGTGGTTTCTCATATCACTTATGCAAATCTGATTCAGCTGGCCTAAGAAAAACTAATTTTGTGTGAAATGAAAAGGAAAACTGGAATTCTCCTCTCCAATGACAGGATTTTCAGTAAGACCATTGATACCTGGTGGAAAGACTGACTTATTGGGTGGTGGATTTGTTCAGATAAAGATTCAAGGGGGTTGAACTGCTATTGCTATTTCTTATAAGCAAAATCCTTGCGTTATTTAGTTTGTAAAAACCCGAAGATATTGACACTTGAGCTCAAATTGTTCAGTATATTGTCTAGATTAACTTTGCCTAGATTGTTCATTTCTGGCCTGCCTGACCTTACTCTAATGTTTATCCCTGAATCTGAACTTTTATCTGCAGATCTCGGTCCATGCACGTTGGATTTCACATCAAGTGGTCGCCATATGGCAGTCTGCGGACTCAAGGGCCTATGGCTATTGTTTGAATGTGAAATAGAATAGTCAAACAATAGAAATGATACTAAGTAGTGATACAGTTTTGGTCTGATGCTGTGACCTTATTTCACGCAAAACTGTTCGTCTCTATATTGATTTAGACATGCTTCCTGCAGCCATATTCACACGTCCTAGTCTTCATATACTAGTCGTGAATTCAGTGCCCTTGATAAGATGCCAAACTCTGTATAGAAATTTCATGGGAGAGAGAATTGAAAGCAATACTATAAAATTAATTTTGGGTTGTAAACCTAACAGATTAGGTGGTATCAGTACAATTTCCTCTTTTGTAAATGATGTGCTGGAATGCTGGGTCCTTGTTTTATTTGAACATCAGGGTTTGACTGGAACATTGGGCTGATTAGCTAACTGATGATGTTCAGGTTAGGGAAACAGTATGTGATGTGGTGTTCCTACACAATGAGTCGT
This sequence comes from Prunus mume, assembly GCF_029339155.1. Taxonomy (NCBI): domain Eukaryota; kingdom Viridiplantae; phylum Streptophyta; class Magnoliopsida; order Rosales; family Rosaceae; genus Prunus; species Prunus mume. The sequence continues at coordinate 14,815,204 of NC_142699.1, forward strand.
TCTTTGCTGCAGCCCAGAAAAAGTATAAAACTGTATTAAGTTCTGTTGTGCAAATATTTTGACATTTACAGGGTTGATTATGCATTTCTTTTAGTAGTTGGAAATGTTATGTTGATTTGCTCCCCATTTTACATATTTTGTTTGGAAACATGGATGATACCTCCAGATTTTACTAAAACCTGCTCAGTCTACTTTGAATTGACATGTAGTACTGTTTTATCTTATTTAGTATGGCTAACATTCTCATTCCTGGCAGTTAGCCATATATTTATAACCCGGATGGCACTGAACTTCATTGCTTAAAGGTTAGCGTACTGCATTAAATAGGTTGTGTCTTTTAGATTAATTACTGGCTCACAATCCTGCAAACATTCTAAAGGCTTTACCTGTCCGTAACGCACTACCAATTACTCTAATAAATTATTTCTTTAGTTTCTTTCTAAAGCTCTCCAGATAGATTGGTGATGGTCTGACACAACAGCTGTATTTTAGATTAATGCATTCTTTCATTTGTCAGTTATCTTGAGATGCTTCAATATGGAACTGAAGTTATACACATTTCTTATCATGTAGGAACATGGTGCAGTTTTAAGGCTTCAATTTCTGAAAACCACTTCCTCTTTGGCTTCAATAAACAATTTTGGGCAGCTTCATTATCAAGATGTAACAATGGGTGAGATGGTAGGTAGTTACAGAACTGGCTTAGGCCGTGCTGATGTGATGCAGGTGGACCCCTACGATGGGGTTGTTGCTTTGGGTCATTCACTTGGTATAGTTTCCATGTGGAAGCCTACAAGCTCTGCTCCTCTTCTGTAAAGGCCGTGTCACAGGAGCCCCATCTCGGCAATGGCATTCCACCCGAATGGCCATCTCATGGGCACAGCTGTAAAAGAATAAAATTAAGCTTTGGGACTTGAGGAAACTTGAGGATGAGGCACTCCAGACTTTACCGGGGCGGGCAAAGACTTTGGAATTCAGTCAGAAGGGTCTTCTAGCTTGTCTGGGCTGTGGATCATCTGTACAAATCCTGAGAGATTTGCACGGGACTCAGAACTACAAGACGAACCATCGAATGGTTAAAGGTTACCAAATAGAAAAAAAGTTGCTTCGGCCGTATGAAGATGTTCTAGGCATAGGGCACTCCATGGGTTGGTCCGGTATTCTGATTCCTGGTTGTGGGGAACCAAACTTTGATTCCTGGGTGGCAAATCCATTTGAAACATCTAAACAGTGAAGAGAGAGGGAAGTACACTCTCTGCTTGATAAGCTGCCACCTGAGACAATTATGTTGGATCCCACAAAGATTGGCACAGTGAAGCCTCAGAGGAAGAAAGAGAAACCGACAAATCAAGAGAGAGAGGTTGAGATTGAAGCTGCTGTTGAAGCTGTCAAGGGCACTGTCCTGAAGAAGAAAACCAAGGGGAGGAATAAGCGGAGTAAGAGGACGACGAAGAAGGAGATCATTGCAAATTCCAAGAGGCCTTTCTTGGAGCAACAAATGGAGGAGGAAGAACAACTGGCTAGAAAGAAGCAGAAAACAATTGAGCAAGTGGAGCTACCAACATCTTTACAGCGGTTTGCCCGCACCAAAGCGACTGCATGAAATGATTATGCTAGTTTAGTTATCTCGGTTTAATACTAATTCTATAAAGGCCCCTTTACCTCAATCAAAATGAGGGTGCTTCTACAATGAGGAGTTAAAGTGAGGAGACCGATCCGACCGTCAAAACATTTAAAATATTTAAGTCCCATGATTTCTTTACATTTGTTGATAGTGAGATTTGACCTCCTCAAATAACCTCCTCACTTTAAGCCCTCATTATAGCTTTTCTGATCAAAATGACCAATCGAAAGATTTTAATGACTTGTGTACAAAATTTTGCACCCTTTTGTTTCATTTACTCCCTATTAAACTCGCTCTAGATGAAGCTCTATCTCTTAACCGTTTGATCAAATTGATTAGCCGTTGAATCAAAGAGATAGGACCTCATCTAAGGCCCTCACTATAGAATGACTCTAGAATCTAAAACGTGATGGTCGACTCGGCTCTAACTTGAGCATCAATCGGTGTGAATATGAGTCCATCTTTAGCATGGCACCAATAAATTTTCATTTCCATGAACAAAATAGAAATATAGCACAAACTAGTTTGATTAAGAGCTGATAAATATGGAATATCACAAACTCTTTTAAGATATGATTCATTTATCATTAACTAATAACACACCAGGATCACGAACTAAATAAAATTCCAGTCAAAATAACACCACGACTATAAGTTACATGTACATGATGATGGTTGGTTATGAAGACTGAAAAACTAGTTTGATGGTCAATAAGAACGCCAGTGAGGCCACCAGTTGGATTGAAAAGAAGACCGATAACAGAGCAAGACAAGCAAGAGCACCAGAAACATAGCCACGCCCCAAGGCGACGCTGACCCTTCAGGTTGATGAACCACCCTCTCCTTGGTCTTCGGACTCAGCACCGGAAAGCTCCCGTACTTAATCAAAGAGTGAGCCAAAAAGATCAACATAACGGGCAGAAACAAGAGAAATATATGAAAGCCGACCTTAGTTTTCTCCATCTGTGACCTGTAGCTGGTGTAAGATGAAAACAATAATAACACCAAGACGATGACGACGACTGCCAACAGAGGCGAAGGAGGTGCGGATAGGGAGGCTAGGCTCTCTTCCATCCACCCCCGCTTCCTTCCCCTTCTTTCACTCAATAACCAACCCATCTCTCTCCCTCTGTGTCTCTGTGTTTTCTTCGGCGAGTGATAGATAATAATATGCGTGTGTGTATATATTATATAGAAGGGGCACTGACTGGTGAGGGTGAGGGAGACACTAAGACGATACGCAGGTATTCTGGGAAATAGAGCTCAACTTTTTCCCGGAGGATATATGGTAGGTCTAAGGTCTGATCTCATTTCATTTGATTGATTTGTGTTAGCTTTGGCATAAATTCTCGGCTCTAGATTCTATCTCCCACCGAGTAACCGACCCTTTCTTTTCATTCTTTGTCGATACATGTCAATTGCCCACCGAGTCTGGATTGATACCAAAATGTTAAACTTTTTTCATTTCATTATTTTTGTATATAAAAAAGCACGCATATACAGAGAAAGAATATATGCCGCCTTCGTTGATTGCAAATCTTCATCATCATGGAAGGTTTGGATATGGTGTATCTACTTCTGCTGTGAGTGATACATATATAGATAATATACCATACTAACTTGTACACATCATAACGGGAAATTCATCATAAATGAAATCATGGTCATTTACACAACTTATCCACTCATAGTATAATAACACGTGTACTTATTTATTAATTATTTAACCCATATTTATTTATTTAGGTGTTATACATATCGTTCTCTTCTTATAATAGAATCCTTTTTTTCCCGTTGCAATTGCGATATTCTAAATTATTTTAATGTATCGAAATAAGGTTCGAACTCAGATACAATGAGGTAGGTACTCTATCTTAGCTAATCGGCCTACCCACATTTGCTTCTTGTAATGGATGGGCTGAGATCGGGCCTACAATATAAAAGATTTTAGTATGGGCTAACTTGAGTTAGGCTTCGTTTAGCCCGTTAGACATCCAAGCCTTTATCACAAAGAGTACGCCCACTCTCATGGATTTCCGTATCCGGTCCGATGTTTCCTTTTTGCACTAGGGTTTCAAATGTTTCCCGAAACGTTCAAAACTCGAAAACTCCGTGAAAACGGAGGGCTTTTCCCTTTTCGAAGTTCGAAATTTCACACCCACCGTCCTCCCCTCACTCCGATTTTCTTTTGTGTTTTTGGGTGCCAATTTCTCATACACTGGGAAAGCTGAAACATGCCTTCCGAGGAGGATGCGAAGCCTGTGAAGGTGCAGAGGGAAGTTAAAGAGGAAGAGGAGGACGATAAGATGAGCTTGGGTACAATAATGCTCAACCACAAGAAGAAATCCACAAAAATTATGAACAATGCGAATGGGAATTCCACATCTGCGGCAAGAGAAGCCAAGGTGAAGAAAGAAGAACAGCTCGATAATGATTCTGATAAACCCACTAAGGCTAAGCCCAAACAAGAACCCAGAGTTAAGAAGGAAGAGAAGAACAACGACAGTGAGGATGCTATGCCCGATAAGGTTTCTGTCACTTTATTTATCTTTTTATAAATTTCGTTTTTTTTATAAATGCGGTGACTCTGAATTTTACTGATGAAGGCGGGTATTTGGGTTCTTGTGATTTTCTTTGTGTAATGGGATGGGGATGAAGGAATTGAAGAAGAGGACAATAAAGAAAATGGAGGAGGAGGAGGAAGAGAAGAAGAAGAAGAAGAAGAAGGGTTCAGAGGTTACACAAGAGCAGAAGAAGGAGAAGAAGGGGCCAGATGTTACAACAGAGCTGAAGAAGAGGGAGAAGAAGGAGAAGAAGGTTTATGATTTGCCTGGTCAGAAGCGAGACCCTCCCGATGAGGTACACTGTCCCGGTTTTCTCCTTTCTCTTTCTTGTTAATGTAGTTTCTTTTCTCCCTTTTTGTTGCTTCGGGATTCTTAGGTGATGCTTGTGTTGTATTTTGGAATTCAGAGAGACCCACTTAGGATTTTTTATGAGACGCTTTATGAGCAAGTTCCCAAAAGCGAAATGGCACAGTTCTGGTGAGTGTTTGCTCTCCCGTTTGTTTGATTGCAACACTGTTTTTGCTTGCTGAATTACTGTGTAGATGTTACATTCTGTTAGGTTCTTATAAAATATTAGGAGAAGTGGAAGTTGAAATGGTTTTGCATTCCTTTACCTCATACTTCCCGTACAGGAACCGTTGCCTTAAATATTAGGGAAAGTGCTGTTTGAGCTGCCTTATGCTTCGGCTTGCTTCCAGGCTATATAATTTGTTTGGAACTGTGTTTTATTATGCCAACTAATATTTTCTGATAGCTAGTTATATAGTCGCCACTATGCCGCTTGCCTGGCCTCCGCAGTGTGCATCAAAGCACTGGCTTTGAATCACCTGCGTATGTCTGTCTGATCATGCAACCGGCCTATTTGGTTGGCAACTCTTTCAGTCTATAAAGCTGCATGTATAATTATGATGAATCACCTGCGTATGTCTGTCTGATCATGCAACCGGCCTACTTGGTTGGCAACTCTTTCAGTCTATAAAGCTGCATGTATAATTATGATATGGGAGTTGAAATTCGAAGCAAATGATACATATTGTTGTCTTCTATGGGATGTTCATGAATAAAAATAATAGCGAAGTCTAAATGTACCTGCCATTCAACCTTGTACCTTGTGCCTTGTTGTTTAGTATGGACATGTTTATTTTGGTGCATGCTAGAATAGGGCACTCAGGTTTGTTATAGCTTGCTATTGACAGTTTGAAGTCTGCTTTTTGGTTAGTTGTCTCTTAGAGGCCATGCCTTGGATAGTGTTTTGGTTTTATACTTGTAAAATACACATAAATTTTTTATGTTTTCACCCCAGTTTGCTTGTTTTGTAAATGCATGTTTTCCATTAGCGGATTTTAATAAAAAGAAGTAAAGAGGGCGAACCTTGACTGCAATTGATAAGGTTTGATCTTTGCAACCTTGCAAAGGTTGCGGATTCTAAGTGGGAAGATGCTCCTCTCCACAATGTGGGTAAGAGTGTGTATCCTCCCATATCATGCAATGGTGGGAGTATCGTGCTTTTTAAGTATTGCCCATTCTACAACTCTAGCAGGCATGAACTGACCAATTATAATTAGTGCTTGATTGCTTCTGTATAATCATGCATTTCAAATTTTCAATTTGAATTCAGGCTGATGGAGTGTGGTTTGCTATCTAAAGAGGAGGCAAAGAGAGTGTTTGAGAAGAAGCAGAAGAGGAGTCAGCAGCAAAAACTCGGTTCTCCAATGAAAGCTGTAGCTTCTGTAAAGAAGAGCACAGAGTCAGTTACTGTCAAGAAACCATCAACCCCAGTGCCTTCAAATCAAAAGAAGTCAACGGTCTCTAAAGATGCATCTACGCAGTCTAAGAAGCGGAAGATTGAAGATAGAAGCTCAGAGAGTGACTCTGATGATGACTTTGCGTTGTCCACTAGGCTAAAGAAGAAAAGGCAAGCAGCTTAGTTGTATTTCTGGTTAACAAATCACAGCACTTCACCTTTCTTCTGCTATTATTTGGTGGCATTCTGATTATGTGATTTAGCTCATTCATGGTGACCAATACTGGTCAATTGATGGCAACTTTTAACTGGACTGAATGTTGGCCCAACCAACTCGCCTATGGCAATGAAGGGATCATGTCTAATCGTTCTTTTATTTGGATCTGTACCAGAGATATGATTATATTCTTAACCAAAATTGCTTCTTTGTTTATTTATTTATTTACTATATAAATATTAACTGCTGCTGACCTGAAAAAAAAAAAAAAAAAAGAGGCATGGAGGAGGAGTCAAATTTAGAAATATATGAAATTGTTCATAATTTATCTTTCCTTCTCATTTAATATCGTATAATTATCATTAATGCTCTTATATTCACTGTTTGTGTTGTTTTTGCTTGGGCCGGAAGTAACGGAATCCATGAGATGAGACAATGTCCTACAGCTATAAAAAAAAAAAAAAATCTTGAATATCCCATTATATATTGGCTTGAACATCCCATTATATATTATGCAATGTTACAACTGTCTCTCTTATTTACCTCCAAAACTAAGAAATTTCTCCTAACCAACACAACTAGCAAACAACTCGAGAGGTTGAAAAATCATACGGATCGAAGAAAATGGTGCTCGAATTCGAGCAATTTCTTTCTTGTTTTTTGAAGATGTGACAACATATCCATGGAGGATGCCATCGAGGGATATTAGCCAAACAACCACCCATTGCTTTTGTTTGGTTGGGAAGTTCATGGGCTTAAGGTTTCAGTCCATTGGGTATCAGGGCCCAAGTGGTCTAAGGTCGAGATTCGATTTGGTCCATAAAACCTAGGGTCAAGCTGGTTTCCCCAAAAAAATATTAAATTAAATACTAGAGGAAAATGTTTGTGAAGTGCATAAAATAAAATACAATCTAGGGACATAGCTTCAATTAAAAGAAGTTAACTAACAATTTTGTGTGTTTATGGGACAAAATACTAGAGGAAAAGGTGAATAAAAATTAAAATTGTCCTGGTTGGAGGACTAGGAGTTGTCTTGGTTACCGCCCACACCCAGTCGTTAAACCAACTCCAACTAGGAAAAACCCTAAAAGGTTAAGCAAAATTAATTCCTAATCCCCTCAATTCCTTTGTCACCATGTTTCTGGAAAAGCTATATGGAAAGTAATATTTATATGGTCTTTAAAATTTTTGTAAGTTAATATTATCTAGGATAAATTTCCATGAAAAAAAAGTCCCTGATGATAAATTGAGGCATATGTTTAATGTTATTTATTATTTTATTATGGAATTGTATTTTTTTTATTTTTGGTTATATATTATAGAGTTGTATTATTATTCACTATTGAGTTTTAATATTGTTCATTATATGTGATACTAAGTATTAACGAATTCTTTCTATACAAATTTATAAATAAACCCAATACTAGACATGTATTTATAAAAAAAAACCAAGCACTATTTAAACATAGAAACACACCCAAAATCAACCCCAAAGTCAACTTTTTGGTGTGTTTATAAATGGGTTTTGAGTGTGTGTAATGATGGATTTTGGGTGTGTTTATATGTTTAAATAGTGCTTGAGTTTTTTTATAATTTCAACCCCCATTTTTGGTGTTTTAGTGAAACTCCCTTCTTTCTATGTGGTACTAAGTTACTCATATATTTTATTTCTGTTTTTTTTTTCCAAGCTCATATATCTTATCATATGTAATATATTGTAGTAAATTATTATAACTAAAAAATTATAGTGTGTTTAATTTTCTTTCACTAATTACTATATATTTTCTAAAGACATAGCGTTTGTCAGGTTGCTACATAATCCACTTAAATTACTCAAACTCACCATGTCATACATTTTATTCCAATTTTTTGTCATAAAATAATAGACAATTGACTAAATAAACATCATCTAAAGTTACAATAAAAATTTCCAAGTTTTTCTCACAATTTTCGTGATTTTTATTCAATTTTTATCGATATTGATATTTCCTCGATATTTCCATTGATATATCTGTATTTTTAGACCATCGATATTTCTAAAACTCTCGATATTTTAGACCTTAGTTTGAACCATTCTCTCGCTACTTCATCAAGTGCTGCTTTACACGTTCTCTGCATCAAATCAAACAAGGCCGTAAACCCTAGGCTTAACCTCAATCTCCATATACTCGACACGTGTCACACTCTACTACATCCTAAAGGATTTTTTTCCTCTCGTTTTCCTTTATAAACACAAAAGAAAAAGAACCCCGTCTCCAAGCAACTCGCTCGGCTCTCTCTCTCCCTCTCTCTCGTCTCATCAAATCCTCTATTTTCTCTCTCAACGCCGCTGTTGTCTGTGCTCTCTTGTGGTAATTGGTCTGCGTATATTTATATGTGCTGTGGGCTACAAAGCCTGCCCAAGAATATTTCAAATCCTTCAATTGAAGAAACAAAGTGAAAGAGATAGAAATCACAATGGAACAGAGCGAAACAATGGTTATGGAACAGAAGGAACTCTTCCCTTGTTCTCCAAACCCCAGTGTGAGTGAGATGGAGGTCGCTGATATCTTGCTTCAGCTTCCTGATATGATATACCAATTTGAGTCTCCTCTTCCAGTTCCACTCTCGCTCGGCTGGGGATGTAAAAGCAAGAGATCTGCACTTGCTGTGCAAAACGACCACGCCTCAACTCTGCAGCGCCTGCGTCATCTTGGTCTGCCACCATGTTGGAGTAAACTACTTCTACGGTGTCGTTTTACTCCCAGGTCTTTGGCCAAGAGTCCAGTACCACTTCTCTCTAATGCTATCAAGGTTGAAACTTCGAGCCCTGATACGCCGCTCTCCTTCGAGCCCAATGAATCCGACGACAAGCCTCAGCAATTGAGAAGAAGAGTCCTCCGTAAAAGGGTAAGTCTTTTATTCTCTGTTTCGAGTCTTTCCCTTTTACATCCTTTATCTTCTTCTTTTTATTTTGTTGTATTTTTTGTGATATAGGTTTTGCTTTTCTGGCAATTCTGACAACTGGGTTCGGTCGCTTTTTTTCATTTATTTTTTCCCGATTACGGTTTTTTTTTTTTTTCTTTGACTGTTTTCTGATATTCCATTATTTTGGTTGTTCTTCATTGGGCAGAAGAGAGAGGAATGGAGTAAGATTATTGACGAACTGACTGAGGAGAAAGAATCGGTACAATTCGTGAGTCTTTTTTGGTTCTTTCTAGCATTTATTTGTCTTTTTCCTCAAATTTTACTGTGCTAATTATCCTTTAATTATATATATATATTTTTTCTATTTATGTAATCTCTTCACCAATGCCGAAACTGACATGGCTCTTTGGCTTTTTAATATACTGGGAAGGAATTACAGAAGGTGGAGCGTCATTATGTCGACCTGAATGATTTTAATTTGGAGTTGAAAGCAAGGAAAGAGAAGGTATTGTTTTTTCTGCTAATTTCTCACTGATGATTTTGTTTACTTTTTCTTTAATAATATTTTTTTCCTTTAATTTGCTTACCCCCTCTTATTCTTTTTTCAGCTAATGGGACTTGGCCATAAACAGGAGGAAGAGTCCCGTTTGGAAATTGAGCCGAGCTTGAATAATGCAGTGGTGCCATTATGCCAACCAGCCCAACAACCCAGAGTCTTATCTCCCCCTGTTGCTGCTGCTGCAAATCAAGAGCAGTATCATCAACAACATCATGAGCAAATTCATCCTCCTCCTAGAGTGATGCATTATCAACATCAACTGCAGCTCATCATGGATCAGACGGCTCAAACTCAAAGAAGAGAAATCTGTGAGAATCTGAGGTACGGGTACCCATCTAATTCTTCTACTCAAGTGCCCTCCTCAATCTCGTTGGCATCCAGCGGCGGCAGTGCAAGTGGATTGAGGAGGATGGTCAATTGCAACAACAATGTGGTGGGCCCACGTGGTCTCAACCTTTGCTTGAAGGATACGATCGTGATGAGCTCTTCCCAACCGTACGATCTTACCTTGGTTAACAACACTAGGTTTGTGGCAGCTCAGAACAGACAGAAGAGACTTGAGTACTGCAGGCTTAAGAGACCTCGCTTCGCTACCACTTTTAAGATGAAATGAAATGTAACATGTTATTCTTCATTTTTTGCCCCCAATAATAATGTATGTAATGTTATTACTTGGGGTGTATTTTTTGATTCAAACAAAGGTTTGAGCTTCTGGCAAAGACGACTATGATCTTTTTTTTTGCACGCTTTTAGCATATGTATATTCTATGTATATCTGATTCTGTTATATATAAACTGGGGAAGTTTATTGCAATGAGATTTTGCTTTGAGAGATTACCTTGATTGATTGATTGATTGATTGAGGTATTGTTTAGTTTAGGCAAAATCAAAGAACAAGTTAATTATTCCTTCGTGAAAATTAAGAATGTCACTCATGTGAATTAGTGAGCTAAGTGCGTTAAACATATTGAGGCGCTCGCGTTTTTTTGAGTACAAGAGAACAACGTAGGTACGGAATGGAGCAGTGGGCCTAGTACGCCCTGATACGTACATAGAAAATGGCCCAAATCTGAGATGATCGATACTTTTACAGTTTTGCCCTTAGGGAATGAGGAGTCCTCGATACGCACAAACTCACAGATGAAGTAGTGATTGGTTCGTGTTGTAACTCGTCACAACGTGACGAAATGCCAGTTCTACCCCTTTCTACCCAAACAAACAGACGAACCCTACTTCTCTTGTTCTTTTTATATATATTGTCGAACTTGAGATGAGAACGCCTCAGCTGCCTGCCTCCTCCTTCTAAGAAATCCTGCGTCCTTTCCTTTCAGAGTCAAATTCTATTCTAATCTTTCTTGATTTCTTCTATAATGTTGGTATTTGGTACTGGGTTGGGATAATTGAATAATAGTGGTGCAAATGACGAGAATTACCTTTGGTTTGAGAAGCTTGCAATGCGAGCGATGTTGCACCTCATACTTCCATGACTCTGATGCATCATAATTAATATGGCTTTCCTTCCTTCCTATCCTCTTCTTTTTTTCTTTATTTGTTTTAGTCGAATATGTTTTTGTTCTTTTCGTTTTTATAATTTTCATAAATCTGATCGACGGGTGCTGAGATTTATATATCATTTTTGTAGGTCTTTTGGGATAATCTGAAATTCCGTTTTTAAAAATCATCTGTCTTTTTTGTTTTCGCTTTTCTAGTGTTCTTTGTGATTCGATATTATTTGGATTATTTACTTATTTACATGTTTTTTTTTTAATAATAAAAAATGTATTTATCGTTTCTTTTGTGGTTGGTGGGTTCGCGACCCGGGCCTGGGTGACTCGGAATAAAAAATCGTAATAGGGGCTATAGTCCAATTTCTCAATGGGTTGGGCAGCCCAATTTTCATTGATGTCTCACAGCCTCAGCAGAATGACAGCATTCGTTTTTTTCTTTTTCGCTTGTGCGTATGACAGCAGTACAGTTTAATCATTCTTCCTAAGTTCACGGTAAAACCCGTCAAAGAAGTTGATTAAATAAACGCATCCACGTAAAAATATATGAAATTCAATCCAAATTGGTGCATTAGTAAACTAGGATTCCCAGCTGTCGCAAAAAATGAAAGTTTTATTGCATACTTGAAAAAGAACAACCACACAATATCGTCTTATAAGATGATATACTACTAATATTGACCAATCGCGCAGGGTGATAAGCTTGATTAGCTGATACCAGAACCCAGAAGGAAGCAAGAGAAACAAATGATAAAGCAAAACGTTGAAACACATATAACAATCTAGTACACAAGCATGAAGGAAGGTACCCTTCATGTCAAACCTCTTTTCCGGTTCTCAATATTTAATTTGTTGCCAAAGGGGTTTTAGTCCTCATAGTTCTCTTCAGCACCGTCCTCCTCGTACTCACCATCATCCTCGACGGTAGCATCTTGGTATTGCTGGTACTCGGCAACCAAATCATTCATGTTACTCTCAGCTTCTGTGAACTCCATCTCGTCCATCCCTTCCCCAGTGTACCAATGCAAAAAGGCCTTGCGCCGGAACATGGCTGTGAACTGCTCGCTCACTCTCCTGAACATCTCCTGGATCGATGTAGAGTTGCCCACAAAAGTCGACGCCATTTTCAAGCCCCTGGGAGGAATATCACACACGCTTGACTTCACATTGTGAGGAATCCACTCAACAAAGTAGGACGAATTCTTGTTCTGCACATTGATCATCTGTTCATCCACCTCCTTGGTGCTCATCTTTCCCCTGAACATTGCTGAGGCTGTCAGGTAACGTCCGTGACGAGGGTCAGCAGCACACATCATGTTCTTGGCATCCCACATTTGCTGAGTTAGCTCTGGCACAGTGAGGGAGATGTACTGTTGGGACCCACGAGAGGTTAGAGGGGCAAACCCCACCATGAAGAAGTGAAGACGTGGGAATGGAATCAGATTCACAGCCAGCTTCCGGAGGTCGGAGTTCAGCTGCCCAGGGAACCTTAGGCAGCATGTCACCCCACTCATGGTTGCAGATATCAAATGGTTCAGGTCACCAACTGCAAACCAGAGATACAATCGAGTAAATTAGAACCCCTGCTATAAGAATACTTTGTGTTACTATATACTTAGCAAAAGAAGTAGTTTGTGACTCACAGCTTGGGGTGCTGAGCTTTAGGGTCCTGAAGCAAATGTCATAAAGTGCTTCATTATCAAGAACCATGCATTCATCAGCATTCTCAACCAACTGGTGCACTGAAAGAGTGGCATTATATGGTTCCACAACGGTGTCTGAGACCTTTGGTGAAGGGAAAACAGAGAATGTCAGCATCATCCTGTCTGGGTATTCCTCTCTAATCTTTGATATCAGAAGGGTTCCCATGCCCGACCCAGTGCCTCCTCCAAGTGAGTGGCAAACCTGAAAACCTGACCCATATAAAAGAGATGATTTCAATCAGCATATTTAGAATATAAATGACAACTGGCAAGTGGGATTTGAATCCGGAAAAAGAAAAAGAAAAAAAGAGTGGGATTTGAAGTGTAAATGGGAACAAGTAGGGCACTACTTGTACTGGGATCCAAACTATAAGTTAATCTTCACTCACACTCACACAATAAAAGCTGTTACAAGGCCTTAGCTCGCTTGTACAACGACCTTCATCACAAAACACCTTAAAAACAAGATTTAACTTCTCTGCTTACAGAGAATCCACTGAGAAGGCCAGAAAGCTAAACAACATAAAAAAGGTCTAAAAAAACTCTGAGTGCCATATAAGATTTATAAATTGGTAAAACAAACAGTACAATGTCTGTTTGGTAATTGTAACTGTTGGGAAATGGCAACCATAATGCAAAGAAAAGTAATAAAACTGCTCATTTACATGTAAGTCGCAAAAGACAGATTAATAAGATTGCTTTCTCCATCTGTCTCCACTGGAGACCAAAAAAGGGGCCACAAGCAACTCAGCCTTATTATAAAGACATATTTATAAAATCAACCCGATAATATAATACGAGGGAGACGCAGTACAGTTCACCACATGGCAATGCTGTGAAACCTCACCTTCAATCTCAAATCCACAATCATACAAAAAGTAACGGACAAGATTAGAATAATTTTATCTTTAGATCCTCTGCCAAAGGACAAGGAGTGTAAAAACAAAAAAAACAAAAAAAAAAACAAAATGGAGATGCAGTACAACAAATTCCAGAACTACTGACTGCAGGGTTAAACGATTGAAATTGTAACGAAACACTCAGCAACTTTCTAACTTTGGAGTTAGATTTAGAGTTTTAGATGAAGGATCTGACGATCCTAGCTTTGCAATTAGACTATTGTTAAATCTTGAACGACTAATTCATATAGCTCAAGAAAATGATAACGCACTGAATATTCAAGCATCAATACATAATCTCGCAGAAAGCAAAATAAAATCTTATTCAGGAGCATTTTCAAATCGAAGTTGAAACAAAAAGTACCTTGAAGGCAGTCACAATTCTCGGCCTCCTTGCGAACAACATCGAGAACGGAATCGATCAACTCGGCACCTTCGGTGTAATGACCTTTGGCCCAGTTGTTGCCGGCACCGGACTGGCCGAAGACGAAGTTGTCAGGGCGGAAGATCTGGCCGAACGGACCGGATCGGATGCTGTCCATGGTACCGGGTTCAAGATCCATGAGGACGGCGCGAGGGACGTACCGGCCGCCGGAAGCCTCATTGTAATAGACGTTGATCCTCTCGAGTTGAAGATCGGAGTTGGCGTCTCCACGGTACCTTCCGGTGGGGTCAACGCCGTGCTCGTCGCAGATGACTTCCCAGAACTTGGAGCCGATTTGGTTACCGCATTGGCCTCCTTGGATATGCAAGATCTCTCTCATTGTCGCGAGATGTTACAGTGGGCCGAAAACGAAGCGAGATCGCCGGTTAGAGCGTTTGGTGAAATGGCCCAAACCAATCAATGAGAGAGAGGAGACACAGAGAGGAGACACAGGAGAAAGTCTATCTGAGATCCCTATTATGAAGGGGAAGGAGGGAGAGAGAGAGAGAGCGATAGAGGGAGGTCCGGAGGTTAGGAAGGTAATAATAGCGGGTGTGATATTTTTTAAGTGCATTAGTCTGTTGCTGCTGTGTGTGTGACAGCCAGACAGAGAGAGTATGGACAAACCAACGAACTTCGCTCTCTCTCTCTCTCTGCTCTGGCTGGTATGGTGTGCGCACGTTAATACGCTGATCCTCACCTCCGTCAGAAGTTTCCCGCGGGACGGTCTAACCGTTTACCGCTAAATAACATGATTAATCCGCTGATTTCATTTTACCTCGTTCGGCTGTAAAGAGACAACGTAGCAAATCTGGTACTTGTTGTGCTTTCCTCTTTTTATCGTTTTAAGACTTATACTCCCTGATGTAGTAAATACAGAAAAAAGATAAATTATCTTCTCTTTTACTTTTAACAATGGGTCGAAATTCTTTCTTTCCGTTCGGGCCAAAAAAAAACATTTCTTTCTTTCCTGTGCTGCCAATTTCCCAATAACTAAACGCAATATAGAATTATTTGGATAAATAAGAGCTAGTTGATAAATTCCTACTCGATTTGATCGCATTTTAAATTACTGCTGGATTTTATTATAACATTTTCCTTCTGTTATAACAAAAACTGCTCAAACGGTTCAATTATTGCCCTCCCATATGCAATCTTTTGCAAGATATATCTCCATATTCCACCGAAATAGAAAAGATATTCCATCATAAGCATTGACAATCTGACAAGACTAATAATATTTTTTATAAAAATATAATAATTGCGACTCTGAAAAACCCATGTGTTCGGATCGGATCAAAATCCAACAGTTGCATTTCAACCCGATTCAAATCCTGATAAAATATTTTAGCCTTTTGAATTTGTGTCATCGATTAGATCTTGATCTAAGTTCAAGACCATAATCTGACTGCAAAACATTAATTTCGAACTATCATCGTTTCATTTCTCAGGTATTAACAAAAGTGACAATCTTTTTTATCCACGCTCATATCCAAGAATCAAAGGAGTTCCAATGCACCAACTTTACACAACTTGATTTGTATCGGCAAGGATACCGAACATTAACGGCGGCAATCTAAGACATGCTAGTGTTGCAGTTGAGGTTCGTTGCAGTACCTCTTGAAGTTCAACGCCTCATCCGTCAAATAGTCACTGCAAAGTAATTCCCATCAGCAATATGTTCATACGTGAAAACTGATGCAAAAGACGTAATAATTTACAGAGTAACTCACCAAATTCGCTCAGCCATTAATGGTATTTCCCATCTTGGGCTCCAAGGGTATTCAGTTAGAAACAGTGACTTGATTGGCGCACCTTGGGAGTTGAAATGCTACATCATTACAAAAATAAAACCCCATCAAATAAAGAGTTATGACTAAAAAACATATATACCAAGAACAATAATTAAACAAACTACACAAGTGCAGTAGCGTATATACTTGACTAGCTATATGTATAAAGTTTAACATTGTTTCTTTTTGATACTTAAGGTTTGACATTGTTATACTCATTAATTTATAGATTTGGAGAAATATCCTTGCCTGCGAACTTTGAAGCATCAACTCTGGCTGTTGCTTTGGAAACTGAGTTGAAATCAAAACATGAACCTATACAAACAAACCTATCAGAAGCTTAGTCACTAAAAATGGGAAGATAACTAAAGTGCGAAGGATGCAATATTAAATGAAGAAAAGAAGACACCAATTGTAGACCAAAACCATTTGCACCATACAACAAAAAGTACCACTAGATAATGCACAAAAACAAAATAGATTGTGAAAAGCACGCTTGCTATCAACAACAAACGGCATAGATCCAAATGACTTGCTGCTAGAAGTAGTCGAAATGCTTATGAGAAAGGTAGAAACAAAATAGTAGAGACCAAGTAAGTCCATTAATCAATGGACCATCACACGTTTGGCTTAAAGCAACATTCCAAACAATATGATGCAGTGATGATCATATATACCAGGAACGTGAAAACTCCAGAAGCAGCAAGAAATGTAGCCTTTCTGCAAAATACCTGCACAATTAGAGATGACCAATTAGTCTTAAAGCTTCAATCACTTTGCAGAGAGAACTACATTGCCTAGGATGCCTACCGGATCAGCTTCCAACGGTCTTCCAAACTGAAGGGCTAATGCCTCAATAAAGCGCCTTCTAACATCAATTAAGGAAACTGCCTCCAAAACCTTATTAACAAGACAAAACATACTTACAAATATGAAACATTTTGTACTTAAAAAGTGGAAAATATAGACTCAAATGCAGCTGACCTGGTTCTCAAGAGATTCCTCAAGATGGGGAAGATATTCAGCCATGCACCTTTTGAAAGTAAGAAACAAAAAAACGATAACCGTAATGGACCAATACTAGTCAAGTATAAAGGACCAGGAACTTATAATTTAGAAGACTGAATATATAATTAACTTACATCCCATTCAACCATGTAGGAAGTTTCACATCATCAATGGAAAATATACTCTTCAACTCTGTTGTAGATACTAGTTTCAAGCGAGGAGCTGATGGAGTGGAAACATATTTTTTCTCAACTGGATATATAACCTACACCACCCACAGTCCGCATTATTGTATACATGTGCTGGACGAAATGTAAACACTGGGGAAAAGCTAACTTGAAGATTGAGGGGCAGAAAGAGAGAGATTCTCAACCTGCAAGTATATCTTTTGTTTATGTTTCCAGGGACACCCAGGCACCATCTTATTTATGTTCATGTCCAATAGAGGCACTGAAAATTTGACCTCCTCTGGCTACGCTAAAATTCAGAGGCATAAGGACCACATATATAATCAGAAGCTACACAGGCAAGTTCTACTCACCACTGAACATGTTTTTTTCTTATCAATTAGAAATACCTTGTCAACTCCGGAACTCATGTGCATCTCAATGCCCTGAAGCAAAGTGTAAGGAGTTAAGACAATGTCCATCTGCCAAATTTGGCAGTGAAAATATTACAAGAACAGATAGGTTGTTATGATGAAATTCATGTTCCATTTGCCAGGATATACACACAAGCACGAAATATCTTCAAATGTTGACCATCAAACTAGATACTCACGAACTTGGCCCTCCTAGTTCATCCCTTACAAGCAAACAGATGTCTAATAATACATATATTACTAAGTTGAAACAATACCTCACGAGCAACAATTGTGCTAATTTCAAACTTCAACCTGTCATCATCAACCTCTGCAACGCGCTTCTTCTGGAAGGACATGTATTGATCCCTTTAAAATGGAGCAACGGTATTTCACTGAGACTAGTTAGCTATGGTGATCCCAAATGAAATCTAAATGTTTAAAGCGCTGTGTTATAGAGAAATCATATACCTCAGTTCTTGAACGAGAAGCATTAGCTGTGTGGCGTCTCTGCTGTTCCAATCATTCAAAAAGTTCTTAGGAGACTTTGTGTCCCCTTCTTCTTCACCACGCAATACAAGAAACTGCTGAAAATTTTCATCATCAGGTCCAAATATAACATCCGGTGCAGCCATTGGAGACTCTGCATCAAATATAATATCCCCTACAACAAATCGAAGCCTCGTATGCTTAGAAAATGAATAAACATAAATCAACCGGAACTACATGTGAGACTATATATATAAAGATTCACTCACATTTGATAACGTCTAGACAGTAGGAAATGACTAAGGTGAAGCGGTCAAGAATTCCGGGGTAGTATTTGCTGCCAGACCACTTATTCTCAATCTGTAAAGCAAAATTGATCATGAAAATGTCCAAATAATATTTTTCTTCTTCAACTCTCGAAACAAAACCCTAGACTGTACGGGAGCTGAGATGACAGTTGGGCAAATGATGCACGAACCCTGAACAAGTTCTTTGAAGTCCAAGAGGATGCTTCAGTGAAATATGTTCATCGGAATAAATGAAATGATATTTTCGCCTATTAAGTTTCTCGCAATTCGATTTTTCATGATTGCAAATGAAGCAAAGAGACAGAGAGATAGGGTTTCGAAGGCATCACCTTAACGACGAGAGGGAAGTGACTAAGGAGGTAGTTGAGCTGGGCGGCAATGAGAGGAGGAGCAGTCTCCGGAGACATGGTAGTTGCAGAGCGAGACTGTGTATGTCTCTGTGAAAGCTTTGATCTGGTGTCAGCTAAACTGAATCAGAAAGAAGGAAAAGTGGAAGTTACGGCAGCGTCAAACCGTGTTAACATCAGCCCACCCCTCAGGCCCAAGAAGCTGTTAGACTATTTACTTTAAAGGCCCAATTGGTTGGGTAGTTCTTAACTGGGCTTGGCCCAACATTTAGTCAAATCCAGATCCAATTCAAAAGGGTAGAATCGGCAATACGCAAGTTTCAAAACCCTAATAAAGAGTCTGTCCATCTTCTTTAAATCGTATCGGTATGGCCTCGCTATCCCCCCATCCATCTCTCTCCGTGGCCTCCCTTCCCCTTTGTCGCCCACACTCTTTCTGTATCTGTTTTGCGAGATTTTTGAAATTGTTGCGAAATCAGATGATGAATTTGGATATACATCTCACGACGGTCGTCTGAGACTCAGTGTCGACGTTGAAACGATCCAATGTTTCTGATGTTTTCGTATTCCTCATCTTCTCTTTTCTTTTTCTTTATTTGAATTTCTTTTTTTTGAATTTTTCTGTATTGATTTATTGAGTTGGGATAGGGGCATGATGAGGATAATCTTGTATTTGTCCGATTAATTTCGTGATTGGAATTACAAACCTCCTACTCATTCTGAATGCTTTCCCTTAAAACATGTTTTTTTTTTATAAAAAAAAAAATTACAAATGATTTTGAGTTTTGAGAGTTGGGTTTCTACCGTCGTGAAGGGGCACAATGAGGATACAATTTTGTAGTGGTATTTATGAGATTCAAATATCAATGATCTTATAACTTTAGTCCTTTTCATTCTGAGTGCCTCCCATCCATGACAAAAAAATAATAAAATTATTGTAATTTAATGTCCATCGCCCTTCGTTGCGAATAGAAATTTTGTATGAGAATACTGATTGAAGATACCTAGTTCTTATTAAGAAATACCCTGTTTTTGTTACAGACAAATCTGAAAGCAGGCATTCGTTTCAAATATCGTGAACCCAGAAAGGAGAACAGGGCGAAGTCGAAATTGAATTATGTGAACATGTTTGACAAAAAGGAAATTTGAATATGTGAGTATACTAATTGGTAATTGACTTTACAAGGATTGACAGTTGCTGGAAATTGAACCCTCTTGGGCAAATTATTCTTCAGCAAGGAACATATGATTGTGACTTGTAATTGAAGATGATATTTTTCAAAATTGTCACAGTACAGTTTACATATACAAGAGAATGGATTCTGGATTGTGCTCAGTCCAGGGCCCAAACCTGCAATCCAAACAAACAAAGCATAAGATGAAATATAAATTGAAAATGCGAAACATATTTAACTGGTTATTATTTCTATCTGTCCTAACCTGGATTCTGCCATCAGAAGAACCTGCAAACAGCATCCCTCCATCCATGTCTGCTGCTAAAGATGTAATCTTGGCATGTCCCCCACAAGCCATTTTCATGGAAGCAATTCGAGTGAACCTTTCTTTCAACCAAACCTCAATCACTCCGCACTTGGTGGCTGTAAATATTAAGTCATTGTTGATGGCTATGCGTTGGATGTCAAGACCGGTTACGAATGTTCCTACTACTGCCTTGTTTGGAAGCGAGAATATCTTCCCTGCTGATGCATCCACCGATGAACCGCCTGCGTATAGAATGCCATCCCGAATGTGAAGGGAATACACGACTTGTTTCCCCAACAGCTTTCTTGTGCCTGAGTAGAATGTGCTTGATGTGTATTTGCCCAAATTAACCTCCTGCCATTTATATTTTGTTTAACATTAAAATCTCAAGTCAACTGTAGCCAATTGTAGGTTTTGTGATTTACCTGGATGCTGTAACCAGAGCAACCACAATACAGGTTAGGCCCTGTCATGGCAAGGCTCTTTACGTATTTGTTGAAGTTTATATGCTTTTGAACACCAGACCACTCATACACCTGCGACAACAATGCTTATGGGTAAGGCCTAAGATGCGATCCTTTTCTCTTTTGGCCTGTGTCACTCACAGTTGTTCATGGACAGAGATCACTTACCTTAACTCCAGTGCCTTGAGAAATGAAGCATGCCACTTTAGCATTTGCTACCAATTCGTATACTGCCTCCTTCACATCATGCACTTGTAGACAATGAATTTCTTCGGCTTTAATTGCCCAGACCTGTAGACGAGGAAATGTTAATAGAAGAATCATTGAAAACAACTTATGCTTAGTAGGGTAATGACTTACCCGAATTGTTTTGTCTAACGAACCGCTGTATAGTTTGTCACCTGAAGATGAAATATAGAGGCATGTGACTGCCTTTGTGTGCTCACGAACTTCTTGAATCAATCTCAGTACCTTCTTTCCAGCATCCCATACCTAAAAGGTTGACAATATTAGTCTCAGCTTCTGTTAACGAGGCATTCTGTATACAAATCCTCCATGTATAACTTCTGCATGCAAGTGTAAGAGAATGAAACAGGAGTAGTTCTGGTTTGGTCTTTACCTTTATAGTTCCATCGGAATGGCTGCTTAAAACCCGACCTTTTACATGAAGCAAAGACAGAACCTCTCCATTTGTGGATGAATCTAATTCAACCACTTCAGCACAACTCCACAGCTCTGTCTATATTGCAGAATGTTTGGAGTAGTTAGTAATCTGTACACTTAAATTACTCCAAATTAAGAATCTTGCTCCCCCACACCACTTACTATGTCAATAGATGACAAGTTCATCAATGCTTTCATTATGTCGTTCGCTACCACCGTATTCTTCTTGAGTTTTCTCAAAGTTTTGTAGATGCATTTAGCATACACTCCTAGCGCTTCAAGCGCGGCTACAATTTGGAAGTTAGAGATGTTAACTTCTTTTACTTATGTAGACAAGTTGGAAATGTTTGTGTACAATAACAAAAGCTTTCCTAGACCGAGATTACCTGGATCATTAACAAAAGATTTCAAAGCAAGAGTTGCCAAAATCTTCTCCTCCAGGTTATTTGACGATTGGAGAACATTTATGAACTCGTCAAGTAAGGCCTTGCGAGCTTCTCTTTTCACACCAGTATCAGGAAGTATAGAAAGCATGTTTGTGAGCCATGTGGCAATGACAAGACATGACTTTGCCATCTCTAAGGAATTACTCTTGAGGCATTCTTCCAAAGCTTTAAAAATAGAGCCCCTTTCATGGTTGCAAAGTACAAAAGCAACCCTTTTCTGCCAAGAGGTTACAGCTTTCTCTTCTTTGTCCTGTGTACAAGTATTAAATATCAGGATTTAAGATTAATGAGGTATATAAGCTGTGAAAATAATAAAAACCCAACAAAAGGCACACCATTGTTCCCATCAAATCATTATCGTGTTTCCTCGGCCGCTCTGCCTTCATCAAAGCATTGTAAGGGTGATCAAATCCTGCAATCTTGAGCAACCAGGCTTCAGTGTATGACTCACCTGAGGAAGTTATATGTCCAGTAAGAGATAACAAGGCATCTAGAGCCATCATTTGAGAATTAGAGAACTCTTTCCTCCGCAATGCTTCAATTAGTGCCTCTATAGACTCTTCCCTGTAAATGCTCATCTTCCATGGCTCAACCTGCAAATGTGACAATCTTAAATCTTTGTTTAAATGTCCTAGCGTATACCAGAAAGATTTATTTACGATTTAATAAATGGAATTGATGTCAAGAGCAAAGGAAAACCAGGAGATCAAGCTGAAGAAGAAGAGTTGCAATTGCAGGTTGCTGCTCCATTGGAGCCATTTGAAGATACACAAGAAAGGTATGCATTGTACTAAATGCCCCTTCATCTTTAATCATCTGCAAGATCTGATTGCATAATGTTCTCCTGCCCATAAGAAGAATTCACAACTCTTATTGTCAGTGCTGGCAAGATAGTATGATGCTATGAATAGCAAAAGAGAAGTGAAGACTTATAATGCAACACAGCTAAATGAGTATACATACCTGTTCAACTGAACCAACTCTGACAGAAATTCTACACATATTCCTCTCACACAATCATTTCCAGCATGAAATAATTCAAGAACAGGAGACAGTTCAACTCTATTTGCTATCAAGCTCCTGCAACTTTTTTCAGCTTGCATACAGCATAATAGTATCGAGACAATTGACCTTCTCCCTTCTGCCCTATCCAAACACCTCACTAGAGAAGGAATACCATTTGCAGAAATAACACTCAAAGCATTAATGGATCTGCTGTTTTCATCTCCTCCCATCAAGATTTGCTCAATAATTGCTAATGCAGCATCTTTGGGCTCCATTATTAGTTGAAGATCATCCAATTCCTCATTTTTGCTCAGGATTAGCTGGACAAGGGAAGGTATAAGATCATGGGCTGAAAGCTGAGCAAATGCTGGCCTCAGCTGGTATATAAGCACAGCAGCCTCAGCTAGACCATTCTTCAACAGAACAGCCAAACAGTCAAGGTCAGAATCTACACTGGTAAGTGTTTCTCCAACACTTTCATCAGAAAATATTAGCTCAGAGAGGATGTAAATTGATGTTCTCAAGACTTCCCTGTTCAGAGAAGCTGAAAGTATTTCGATGAACCCGTTTACAGTTGTCAGTTCAGATAAGTAAGAATGAACTGCAGGATCAGCCTTTGAGTCCTTCCACAATTTGGCTATTGCTAACACAGCTGTCTCACATTCTTCTAAGTTTTCTGATGTACAGAGACTTGAAACATGAGGTTTTAAACCGTTGATGATTGTCTCAACTGCAGCTTGAGATATCACACTGGTTGGTGATGTAGAAACAGCAGCTCGCATAAATCTTTTGTTCCTTTGGTTGATATAATCATCAGTGTTCCTGTGACCTAGGAAATCAGTTGTTTTCTGTGGAGTGGCAGGCAAAGAATTTTCTTTCGTGGAGGGGTGGTTCAATGAGTATCTTGGTGTTTCAGCGTATGAAGACTCTTGAGCAAGATCAGGATGCTGTTCTTTCCAAGATGTCATTAGTCTTTTCAAAACATAGTTCGTTTTGGGCAGTGTAGTAGTAGCAGCGATGGGTTGCCTTGTAATGGGGCATGTCGTATTTCCTCGTTTGAGCCATTCCTGGATTGCTTTTCTTTCATATGTCTGACCTGTTTCAAGGGTAACTGGGTCACAGAAAATCTGACCAGTGATAGGGCAGACGAAATCCTTAGGCGGTCTTGATTTAGTTGTCAGCTTCTCAGAAGATGGGAGTGAAACGCAGCTTTGACTTCCTTCATCATTTTCATTAGGGGAACTGCACCAATCAGAAGAAAGTTAAATACAATAATAGGAACATACAAAGGTGATGGTTTTCATGAATTATACATATTTCACCTATTTTTCAACTTTTGGCTATTCACATGATCAGAATTCATACTTCCTGTCCGACTATAGGTTTTCCTGCAACCTTTGGTGGCAGCCTCCTAATCAAATAATTTTCAGCAAAAATCCAGCATTTCAGCTATGCATATAGTAAATAGAACAAAAAAGTCATGAATGATTCAGTAGCTGTAGAGTTTGTGTCATACTATCACTTCGCAATCGGAGTCTGCTGAGCTAATGCTGTACTCATTACTCATGCCTGGAGATGCAGGCAAAGAAGTGGCAATAGCTGAATCTGTCATGCGAGTGGACAATAAGCGCAACACAGAAGTGGCTTCACTTTTGCCCTGCATGTCTGGTTTTGGAGATAAAATCTTTGGAGAAGTTTTAGGAGATTCAAAAGGAGAAAAGATTGTTGGAGTATGTATCCGGCTCTTCGTTACAGATAGCTTTACTTTTTGCCCACTTTCCTTTTCATGATCTGAAGCCACAGTAGCATCATTAGGCTCATAATCAGATTCATCTTCATCTTCCTCAGGGATGCCTTCCTGGCACAATGCACCAGATTATAGCTTTGGTTATTCTAAAATTTACAAAAACATATTTTTTTTAAATCTCAATCTTCTTATAAATATTGTAAATGACTTTTCAGCCTTACCTGAGGATCCCATCTAGCAGACTCTAAATTTAGTGAGGAGGCAGAGGTTACACTCATTCTGTTTCAACAAAACGTCCAAAGGGTATAAACTTGTTAGAGCTCTAAATAAATCAATAATTGGAATTATAAAACTCTGGTATTTTTTTAATTATCATATGTAGTAACTTTGTTAATATCATACACCATACACCACACTGTCCAAATTGGCCACAGGATGAGAACTAACCTGCTTGTTCTTTTTGTGCCATCTTTAGACTTAAGGATGGGAGAAAAACCAGCACTCTTGGGCAAGATAGGACCAAACTTTACAAAATCGGGAATTGAACGGCTGACCTCATGCAATGGGGTCATAGGTGCCTCTGCAATAGGCAACATTGGATTCACCTTCTTACTTGAGGTTGAATCAGAGTTCATGCAATCCTTAAAGTACTTGGCATAAAGCCGTGTATTCTCATCCAATGATTCTCCATAAAGCTGCTCCAGCTTTTGCAGTTTCTCCACTTGATCAGGCCTCATTGAATAGATCAAGGACTCGCTGAAAAATTGATCCAAATCAGCTGTAAAAGAAAGATCAGTAGAATCAGGAATTACATCCATCACAAGCCTGTGCCTCTGCTCTGAATACCACCCTACAATTGAGCTCATGTGCGGAAGAAACAGTTGTTTCCAGAGTTCGGGAGCAAAATCGATCCGTGAGAAGAAAGGGTCAACTATAAACATCTCAATAACATGGAGAACTGAATTTTGGACATTGTTCCGTAATTTGGAGAGGTATGACAAGTTGAGGTGCGCCCAAGCAGATAGATAAAAATTGGGGACTCCAGCAGTTTTCTGGTCAGAGTTCAACATGGCACAAACTTGCAGCATCTTTTCAGCATGGTCCAGTCTTGCAAGCTTGGTTTCCATATTGGAAGTGTCGATAGCTTCTTCGAGAGCCTCAATACCCCAGTCCAGATTGGCAAGTACTGCTTGATCAGAGTATCGAACTTCTGTTTCTCTGCCACAGCTTCCATCTTCTGCTGCCAATCTCTCAGCACATTGTTCCCTATGTTGGGCTCTCTGCTCTTTGTTGATCAGCTGATCCCGTATAAAACCATCCACTGTGGTAATTAATACCCTAACAATGTCCTTTTGGTCCATTGCAAATCTATAGTTTGCAGCCATCGTTGGAGTCTGCAGATCCTATCTTATCAAATTAGTTTGGAGATCATCAACTCGCAGGCTATTTGGTGTTCCCTTTGTCTGCTGAGAAAATACATGCATCTTCAATCAAAAATCATAACTCAATCAAATGAAGTCAAATGGTAATATAAGACTAGTGGAGCTGAGCCATTTCTGCTTGTGAAACAAAGAAGATAGTTAGCAACCTAAAGTTCCATTTTTCTTTTCCATCACAGGTTTCTCAGAAACTCATGCAATTATAAAAGAAAACGTCAACCTGAAGAATTACGTAAAACCATCAATCTAACATTCATTCATAATTATTTTCTGGTGAGTATTTGATCATCATATCTATCAACCGTAGGATCAGATCATATCTCAGACATCTATAACAACAACTCAAGACTCCTCCAAATATATATTAAAAAGGATGCTTTGCATCTTGATCCTGGCATTGATAATTGATTGTAACACTCAGGCTCATAAATTAGATTTTTGGCCTTCAATATCAACAGACCCAGAGAGAGAGAGAGAGACTCACTCAATCTTATTCTATAATATTGTGAAACCCAATAAAGAAAAAGAAGCTGAGTTCAGAAACATGCTTACCATATTGAACAAGTGAGTAGCCTCCCAAGTGGAGTTGGTGATTATCTTGTCCTTCTTTTGGAGCTCATAAAAACTGAGATCACTTTTTCTTCAAGCAATTCAGAGAGAGAGAGAGAGAGAGAGAGCCGGCTGCTAGTACAATGCTCTGGTGAGACTGGTAGGCTGGTAGCAGCTGTGCCGGCTTAGGCTGTTGCTCAAGTGATGATCAAAGCAAACCGTGGACTGAGCATTTAACTAATACCAATTAATTACGCCTAATTCACTGTTGATGTCATAATTAATTTTAAAAATGAACGAGATTTGAGTAGTCGTTTGCAATGACAAGAAAGCGTCTTACCTTTTTGGTTTAATCATTGGACGTGTCTCTCGTCTCTCCATATCACACACCAAATCAACCCTTTAAACGCTACTCAGTTCAAATTAACAAACATATTGCTTCCTTCCAAAATCCAAAATATTATTATAATAATAATAATAACAATAAACATTACTAAAATTAAATTGAACTTACCCCTACTCTACTCTACCAGGCTGCTGTTGGGCCATTGGCCTCACGTGTTGACCAGGTTGGGCTCATTCCTGCTTCTGTTTGCACACCTCAAGCTTAAACAAACATAATCATGGGCTCCAAATATCAAACGTCCACATCGCTTCCGCGCTCGGTCAAACCAATATTGCCAAGTGGGACCGCCAACATTCGTACCTTCTGCTTGTTTGCCGTTTGACTATTCGTCCATGTATCCCACGTTAGATCATACCACGTGTCTCTTCTCAACAGCCCAGATCTAAAGATATTTCTCAAGCACCATTACGCTGTATATAACTATATATAGAGTTGGAGGACACACAAAAATCCACAAATTTATACAGACATTTTCAACATTTTGATTATTCACCATTTAATGACTCATGCATCTATCATTAGCGTGTGTGTTCTTTTAAAGAATTAATACTCTTTTATTACTTTTTGAAAATAAAACAACATTTATTATTTTTAAATTGTCCACTTAAATGTTTCATCCAATAAAATATTTACTAGAATTCAATTTGACTTCCAAACTAAATATTTTCAGTTCGTACAAAATATGCAACTTTGTTCTTCCTCTTCTATTTCCGATAAGAGGTGACGTCTGGCTCATTTAAATTCATGCTTTTAAGCTATTCATGTTTGGTTGTGCCGGCCTATTTAATTTATCAGGTTGTGTCGTACTAGTTCATTTAGTAAAATTATTTATTTCAACTCAGTTCAAAGTCCAAGTTCCACATTTAAATATATCGGGCCAGGCTCGTACCTTTCCCATTACTCATGCTTAGGCCCAAGCACCAGCCCATTTAATTTGGAAATTTTTTTTTTTGGGTATTAATTTTCTTCACGGCCAATCAGATAGGGAGACTAACATGAGAAATTATAACACAAACTAGATTATCACAACTTATTCTGCTTTCTTTCAAGTTTTTTATCTTCCTTTTGTGCTAAGAGAAAATACTGGAATTCGGAAAGTTTCAATCAAATTTTCCTAAAGGTAGGTTTTAGTAATTGTTAAGAAAAGTTGCTTACCAAAATGTTTTGAGTAGAATCCATTGCTGCTGTGAGTGAGAGAGCCTGAAACAAGCAGAGACGCTGCTTTTGGTCTGAGAGGGTCTCTGCAGGCGTCAAGGAGGAGGAGTTTAGTGGGCATTTATTTCCTTTCTTTTTTTAGCTATTGAGAGTTGGTAGGCGCTCCCTTTTTTTTGGGGTAATTGGCTAATGGGTTTGGTAGGAGAAAAACATCCCTGCGTGGGGATACCGTTTTATTCCTCCCAAGTCCAAACTAGTGAAATTTTTTCCAAGAGCTTATTATTGATTGCCAGATGTGTTATTAGAACTCTAAAACTTGTGCATTGCAGTGTTGATGAAGAAGCCTGTGAATGCATGTGTTCTTTTATGCTCAATATTCTTACTATTGCCATCATGACAAAGATATTCAAATGACATTTATCTTTTGAGACAATAATAAAAATGAAGGTTAAGTGGGCTGCACTCGGGCCGTGTTTGAAGCGGGCTTAGACTCGAGTTGTGCTTAAAGTGGGTTTGGACCAAGCTCGGTCCATGTTAGGCAACGGGCTACGGGCCGGTCCAGTTTATTAGACCTCATATTTTGATCATGATTCGGCTAAAGCTTTGTGCCATGCCAAGCACGTCCCACTAATATTCTTACTCGTGTCGTGCTGTGCCGTGCCGTGCCCCGTTTAAATGAGTTGAGCTCATGTCGTGCTGGCCCAGCCCATCCCGTTTAACACCTCTAATTTCCGGCGTTACTCTTTCTCCTTCATTCCTTCTCTCTCAGTCAAGTCTTCATCACTCATACATCATGTATTGATTGACTTATTTTCTTTTTTCTTAATAATTTCAAACTGAAGATATAAAAGGATAATACTTTGTGATAATGGAATGATCCAATGGGGAGAGTGATTTCTGAGAGTTGGAGGAGAGAGAGTAGTGCTGGAAAAAATTTCTCCCCCATGCCAAACCTTCATTGTTCCCGGACATAACTGAAGCCGACCCAATCTCTATGTGGTACACCCAATGGCGAACCCATAAATTTTTTAGCGGATGTGCAATATTGACTAAGTATGAAAATGGTTTTTCGAAATAATCATTTTCTCAAGATAATTTTTGGCGGCTTTTATTCCTTATACATCAAATAAGAAAACTTGATTTTATGGGATTTTAGTATGAAGTATATATTGACTTAATGAGTCATCATTTTTAGCCTAAATCGTATTTTGCACTAAAATCGAATTTTCATATTTTGATTTGGTGGGAATTTGATTTTCTAGTATTTTTATTTGAATCCAAATGGGGGGTACTTCCTTATTTACATTGTAAACTTAAGTAAATGGAGTAATATAAAAATAAATAAAAGTAAAAAAACAAAGACATTTACTTAAATGTTGAAAATGAAAATAAGGTAATCTGTACACCAGTTGAGCAAATGGGCAATTTGAAGCACTTACAATGGTTTTTCCAGAATGGGGTGCAGCTGCACCTCCTTGCGCCTTAATAGATCCGCCCCTGGGTACACCGATTCCAAAATTTTCAAAATTCCCCAATAAATAACTGAGTAAAATTTGAAAGAAAAAAGGAAAGATATTCCCCAAATATGAAGGAGTGATTGCAAGTAGGTGACGGTTGTGTTTGCTGACCATGGATGAGTTGGTAAAAAGTTACAGAGTTCTTTTACACGAAATCACAATCTAATAGTCTTTAACTACAAAAATGAAATAAAATCCAAGTCTAATTGCTAGGTTCAAGCACCATTATCTATGAGCCATAATCATAGGATCAATTCAAAATAACAAAGAGGCAAGTTTGTCAATAGTTCTAAAGCCCATTTGAAACCCATCCTAAGTTCGGTAAATCAAGTTTGTCGATAGTTGTGAAACCCATTTGAAAATTTCAAAAGAGTTTTCTAAAACTTTTATGTTTTTCTAGTGAAGTTCTTAAGGAAGGGAATGAGGTAGGAGGGGAAATGGTGAGAGAAAGAGAGAGATAAAGGAGAAGAAGACGGGAATAGTGATCAAATGAAGAAGAAAGCAGAGAGGGGAGAGAAATGAATAGGTAGTAGAGAGAACCTCGTATACCGTGTGGAGTTATGTTTCCCAAAAGCAATAAATGAATACTTTATTTCCATTAATTAAATCATATCAGATGCATTTCTAACCCTTAAACATAGTATATGAAATATCGAGGATATTTCGATTTTTTCGAATCACGGATATTTCAGAATATATTCATATATATATCGTATAAATATCGACAATATAGACGATAATATCGAAAAATATCGATGTCGATAATTTCTCTTACACTTCAACAATATTTTTGTCAAAATATCGGTGTAATATCGCTAAAATATCGAAAATATTGATGTAAATGAAGAAAAAAAAAAAAAAAAGAAAAAAAAAGGAAAAAAGGGAAAAAAAAACACAAAGGGGATTTGAACCCCTCCCATTTTACTCTTCCAACACCTTAACCGTCATATATCATTTATGTTTTAGTGATAATATGCTAAAATATTTATATTTATATGAGTGGCATGTTAACAATTACATGCAAAACTATTTTGGGGATTTATCATTTGATGAATACTCTTCACAATATACTTACTCTACACATAGAGATGATGAAGATAGTGAAAAATTTGAACCTCATAGAAACTCTATATGGTACTAAGTCAGTCATGTATCTTACCATGCAATGTATAAAATGTAAAATATTATAGTAAATCATTATATATAAATGATTATAGTGTGTTTAATCTTTTTTTCATTAATTACTACATATTTTCTACATTCACAGTGTTTGTCAACTTGCTGTATAATCAACTTAAATAAGTTAAATCCATCATGTAATGCATTTCCTTCTAATTTTTTATTATTATAAACTAATAGATAATTGACTAAATAAATATTCTCCAAAGTTTTAATAAAAAGTTTCAAGTTTTTCTTACAATTTCCTTAATTTTTATTCAATTTTTATCAATATCGATAACATCCCGATATTTCCATCGAAATTTCTATGTTTTTGGACTACTGATATTTCCGATATCATTGATATTTTAGACCATTCCCTTAAATGACTCATCATCTAATGAATGAGAAAGTGTGTTAAAATGTTTCGTTTTATGTGTGTCCCCCAATACTGACTCATGCATGGGTCATGATCAGATAACACACATTTTGACATACATTTTTGACATTACATATATATATTAACAAGCTCCTCACCTGCCGCCGCAAACCCAGAGAGCGAAAATTGCCATCCTCTACAAAATGTCAAAACCCAAACGCGTTGCCACTGTGCGAATTTCACGGATGATTGTTTCATAAAGATTCAACCCATGGATCTTCTCCCTCGCTAATGGTGGGCCAGAGAGACCAATGGTTTCCAGTTCTTTATTTGTGCAGAAGCTTAATCTTCAAACAGCTTCTTCTGAGAATTATACCATCGTCCTTGTAATAATAATTCCATTTCTTAGAAATCTACAGTAGAGTTAATTGAAATCTACTGAAAACTAGTGTTTTTTTCACCAACTAACAGTAACTTTTTTTTAAAAATCCTTTACCTTAAAAGACGTACCAAATGCTTACTAACACTCCAAAAATTCATTTTTTAAATGTTTTACATAGAAAGATGAGTGGATACCAATAACAATTGCCTTTAATTATTATCTTCACTTGTTTTTTCTTTTTTATATAAATATTTTTGTGTGGCAATGTGGAAATCCAAACAAGATTTAAGTGGCATTGGCATAATTCAGCCTAGATTATTTCATATTTCCCAACAAAATTATAGATTACTTAAATTTACCAAAACGACAAAATAATGTGATCAAATATAAACGCAGCAAATTGGAGCTGTTAGACATGGCAAAGTATATGGCGCTAAAGGTGAGTCAATCATCAAAGTCAACGCGGAACAACCCGCGAAACTTCGAAACTCTGGGAATATCCCTGCCGAAAGGCACTCAGAATATAAAGCGAATGGAACGATGCCACGTGGTTATCTGACCATTTCAATTCAAACTACCAAACAGTGCGAGCCTCACAGTCATTGAATTTTCAAGTAAATAATAGTGGTGCTCAACATCACTATGTTTGAATATACTTGCATTACATACAGTAAGCATAAGCTCATACACGTCCTTCCACATAACTCTCTCAGACACCAGTGTGTGTGAGAAAATCCCACCTCCTTAATATCGCTTTGTATTAGAAAAAGAAAAAAATTAAGACCCTTACAAGTAGTAAAGGACAAAATTCAACACTAAACGTTCTAAATATAACATCTT
Source organism: Prunus mume (assembly GCF_029339155.1). Taxonomy (NCBI): domain Eukaryota; kingdom Viridiplantae; phylum Streptophyta; class Magnoliopsida; order Rosales; family Rosaceae; genus Prunus; species Prunus mume. The sequence goes on from NC_142699.1 coordinate 14,847,507, forward strand.
CAAGATGACAAATCTCCATACATTAAAAAAAACATGACAAAAGTCCATCACCAAGCGGAATGTGACAAATGTCGATAGTTTAGTAAAGTCTTGCTAAACATCCTGGAAAAGTAAACGCAAAGGAGGTAAGCAACGTGTCAATATTATTGTAGCCAAAAACAAGAAGCCGAAACATGTCTCAGTCTTCGATCAAACTTGGAAGTTCAAAACCAACTTATCGTCTACAGATGGGAGCATGGTGAAATATCATTCTTGTTGCCTTATTTTTTTTAATTCACTGTTGATTAATAAATATCTTTCTCAATCAAACCGTTGACAAAATCAAAGATTGTTTGGAAATATTTAAGTACGATGAATTGATAATTAAGTCAAGAGACGATGGTTCAACGAACGGTAGAAAAGAAATTGCCAAATTGGTTTCCACAACCCAGGCGTTGGTTGTCAGTGACGTCAGTCTCAGGCGAGCTGATTTCTCTCTCCGGCCAATCACGCATTTACAAATTTGCATTCATACAAACAAAAGTCTTGAGTTTAGGAGTTAGAAATCAAAAATACTATTCCCTGTTTGGTTGGTTGTTTCCTGCTTTCCCACGAGATTTCCGTTTCTTGTAATCACGCGTTAATATTCCCTCTCTTTCCTTACCAACCCAAATTCAGTCATAAAGAAAATTCTCATCATTTTTCTCAGTCAAACATAACAACCCGTTCTCATTTCTACACTCTTTCCTTATCAGCCTGCCTTGTGCATTGTCTTCTTCCCAGGCGTATAATCTTGCCAAGCTTCATCATCTTTTTTTTTTTTCTTTTGAGAAAAATAAAAAGACAAATAAATTTTATTTGGCTCTGTCTTGCATCCTCTCTGCAAATAGGTATGTTATTGTTTTTTAATTGATAACGGTGTTTACTCTGTAATTGCGGTTTATATTTTCTATGATTTCTCTTAAAAGTCTCCGTTTGGTTGCTGAGAAATTGAAGAAATACTTTGTTGCTTTCTTCTGCAAATACCAAGCAATTGAGAAGTAAGTCTTGTTGCTTATTATTTAGGTGCAATTGGAGCAATCTTCCAAGCTTTTAGAGTTTGGGGGCAAACAATGGGCGGGATTTGCTCAGGAGGAGCGTCCGCTAAGCGAAATATCGATATTAATAATGAAGGGAACACTTCGAGGTTTTCCGGGAAACTCAAGTCAATTAAGAGCTTCGGCAAGCAGAAAGAGAACTCAAATTCTTCATATCCTGACGCAATTGCCCCTCGTATAACACCAAACAGGTTTGATTCTGGCGAGCTGCGATCCTCAATTTCCCGCGAATTGAAGCCCTCAACCCCGCTAGGACTGGGGATAGCAAGGTACCAAACAAGTTTTAATTTTGTTAGTTTTTGTTGCAATCAAGACAATTAATTTCTAGATTGTTTTCGTGAAATAAGTATTGATTGATGCATAGTTACTTATTTTTGCTTTAATTCTTGTGTTTTCTGTTGTAGGTCACCCCAAAGAACTCCTTCATAGGAAGAGCTGGCATTGTAGGCCTGGATAAGGCAGTTGAAGTTTTGGACACACTTGGCAGTAGCATGTCTAATTTGAATGTCAACAGTGGATTTCTTACTGGCGGCGCTTCTAGAGGCAATAGAATATCTATCTTATCGTTCGAAGTAGCTAATACAATCGCCAAAGGCGCAAACTTGTTGCAATCTCTTTCAGAAGAAAACATCCAGTTCCTGAAGAAAGAGGTTCTTCATTCAGACGCTGTACAAAACTTAGTTTCCAAAGATATGAAGGAGTTGCTAAGCATTGCTGCTTCTGACAAAAGGTTGTTGCTTGCTGTAGAGAATAGCTTGAATTTCCTTGAAGCAATTTATTCCCTCTTATTTTCTCAACTTTTACTTTCCTGGCCATCTGCAGGGAAGAGCTTGATGTCTTTTCCAGGGAAGTAGTTAGGTTTGGAGACCTGTGTAAAGACCCACAATGGCATAACCTGGGCAGATACTTCTTAAGGTGAGGCAAATTTAGGAGCTTATGCTATGATTATATTTATAACTTTTTGCTAATTTTAATATGATCTGTGAAACAATATTTCAGATTAGATTCAGACGATGATTTAGGTTACACTCAGCTGAGATCAGAGGCAGAAATGACAATGCAGGAATTGACCACTCTTGCTCAGCATACTTCTGTAAGTTGCATTGATGTATTCTTCTGGGTTTTCCTTTAATTTTATGTGTTTATGCAATTTTGGGGCATGCTGCATTAATGATTTATAACCTTTGAATTATAAGATGTCTAATTAGTCTTTAAAGTACTTCTGCTTCATCATTTATTGACATTTCGCATTCCTCTCTCTACCCTTGAATAACACTAGAATTTAAATATTGGATTACCTAATAAATCAAACTTGTAGAAGCTAACCTTTTAAACATTTGTAGGAATTATACCATGAGTTAAATGCTCTGGACAGATTTGAACAAGATTACCGGCGAAAGCTTGAAGAAGCAAAGGCTTTGCATCTCCCTCTTAGAGGTTAGGCATGGAAATCTTTTTTCTTTTTTTTTCCCAGTTTAAGTGAGTGTCGCCATTTGAATATTTGAATTTGCTTAACTTATAACACCGTAACAATTTCTCTTTGCTCCCTTTGGAATTCGTTTTTCCAATTTATATTACACGCCACTGCAGTCACTACCTCTTGTCACAGGAGTCTGCCATTTATGCCATACTTCACTTGCATACTTTGCTGTTGAAAAAAATGATAGTACCAACAAATAATATTTCTGCTACGGTTGGCAGTTAATTTTTTACGTTCTTTCACCTTATGTTATGCTTTTGTGGCCCTTGTTTCCCCTTTTACAATCACAACAAAATGCATATAAGTTTTGTTAGTGCTTATCAACTCCACTTTTACTGAAAAAATGCAGTGTCTGGATGAGCTTTTAATTTTGTTCTCCCCCTTGAATGCTTACTTTAATTGTTTAAGTGTCAGATTTTTGCTTGACACCTCTGAACAATAGCAATGCAGTAATTTATTAACAGGGAGTTCTCTTTGTAATTGTAGGAGAGAGCCTCATGATGTTACTCAGTGATTTAAAACAACAAAGGAAGCTTGTAAGGAGCTTGAAAAAGAAATCTCTTTGGGCTAAAAACTTGGATGAGGTACAATCGTGAACCACTTGTTAAATTTCTGAAAAGGATAGCTCTGTGAAATTTGAAAACCTTTTTCAACAGAAGGCATAATTATTTGCTACTATTTGTTCGAGCCAGTGCATGCTTATTCAAAAAAATCAGCGACATTATTCAAAGTAATCAGCGGTTAAGCAATGTGTGCAATTGAAAGATATTGCTGCAATTATTCATTATTTGCCTTCAACAGGACATGATAAATTTCATTAGAATTCCTTTTTTCCTTAATGCTATCACATTATTTTTCCCTTTGCAGATAGTGGAGAAACTTGTTGATATTGTTACTTATACACATCAAGCAATCCTGGAAGCATTTGGAGATAATGGTATGAGCAACATCTCACAGTGAGATCAACAATTGATACTTGGATACATAGGCTTTAATGGATATACATGTGTTGCTCATAATAGATTTCTTCATCCTGCTTCAAGGAACTTTATGAACAACTCGAAATTGTTTATCACTCAGTCAATTACATCTTTACTCATCAGGTGTGACATGGATTAGTGTGGAGCGTAGCAAAGATCCTCAAAGACTAGGAGTAGCTGGTCTTGCGTTACACTATGCTAACATGATCAACCAAATCGATAACATTGTAAGCTTACTTCTTTATGTCCTTATATTGTGCGTCTTATAGAGTTGGTATAAATTTGCAAAATAGAATGTAATGTTAATCTTTAATAGGCATCCCGACCTACCTCCCTTCCTCCAAATACAAGGGACACATTGTATCAAGGGTTGCCAAATAGTGTTAAGCAAGCTTTACGATCCCGATTGCAGACTCTTGATGCCAAGGAAGAGGTATTACAAAATGCATGATACATAGACATTTGTCCATTATTATTTATTGTAATTTTCCTCATCATGTTTGCATTTCTCTACATTTTGGAGCTTCAGCGTTTCAATATATCACATCCCTTTCCATATTGTGTTTTCTGCAGCTCTTGGTTTCTCATGTCAAAGCTGAAATGGAAAAGACTCTCCAGTGGCTTGTTCCAGTTGCCACAAATACGAACAAGTATGTTGTGTAGCATGTTAATTGGAAGCTGCTATCATTGCTTTGCCTGTATTTGTTTTCATTCTTTTGAATGAAATTTTCCAACTAATTTTATGACTTATTGTCGTTTACTGTCTTGCGTTCACTCATGTCTGTTTTTTCTGATGTTGCAATTTGCGGCAGAGCACATCAAGGTTTTGGGTGGGTTGGAGAATGGGCAAACTCTGGGTCAGTCAAGGCCTCTCTCTCTCAATATCTTCTGATACAATTGATATTGAAAGTATAAGATGCATCTTATCAGTAAAATGCATATGATGATTCTGATTTTAATTCTCTTTTGACAGACTTGAGTTTGGTAAGAATTCATCCTCTGAGATTAACTTGATCCGACTCCAGACACTATATCATGCAGACAAGCAAAAGACGGATGTCTGCATCCTTGAACTAGTGACATGGCTTCACCATCTGATCAACCTTGTAAGGCATGGAGATCATGGTGGTTTGAAGGCTTTGCCTATACGGTCCCCGACTCGTAGAGGATTGGATATTCACTCCAAGATGCAGGGATTCGTATCCAAGACCAACAGCACTAAGCCCCCAAGAATTCAACTTTCAGATGAAGATCGAAACTTGTTAGATGAGGTCCTTGGGAGGGTGAAAAGGGTTCCCGGAGTTAGTAAAAGTCAGGAATTTAGTATTGCCAAGAAGAAAGGAACTGGAGTTTGGGCTTTGAGCAAGAGCACTGGGAGTTCCCCATCAAGGGAGTTGAGTGCAAGAGGAAACTCGGATCAGACTAATGCCTTGGATGTTATGGATGGGATAGATTCAAGGTATTGAGAGACTTCAGTTTCAAATTTCCAATCACGCATTTGTTTTTCTTCTCAAAAATCCAATATTTAGTTAATCATATCCATTCCCCTCTGTATATATATATATATATATACATATTCAGGCGAGCTATTAGTTTTATTGTATATATACACCTGTTATGGTGGTTCCTAATTTTTTGTCATCAACATCAACATGGTAGCACCTATTTATTTATACAAAGATGGGAATTCTTTTATACTGATCTTGCAATTGGCTAGCTCAACTTCAGGGTTTGTTTAAATGTAACGCCTGGCAAATTTTGTTGACAGAACAGATATTCTAATTTCAACCACCCATTAGATAAGGATATATTCATACCACGAAGGAAGTTAAGGTTTCATCCAAAATTAATTGAAAAGTTGGACATTCTCACCTTCACTTTCTCACACGCTCCCGCATGTGTGGTGAATTTTCAAGTTTAACATGTGGATAACATATTGAATGACATGGAACCTCAACTTTCTTCGTAATCTCAACTTTCTTAAGTATCAGAGTCATAGTCTCAACTTTCTTTAGCATCAAAGCGAGTTGCCTGTCTATGATTAGACCTGGCAATATTGTATATAACCCGTTAACACAACACGAATTCACAAAATAAAAAATAAAAAATAAAAAAAAATCAGTATTTGGATATGGGTTATCGTGTCGTGTTGTTATCATTTTGATCCATTAGCCACCCTATAAACTATCGTGTTGTGTCTTGTCAATTCACGAATACCCATTAACCCGTTAAGCTCAAGGGCCTTTTGGTAAATTTCTATATATCTTTCTTTTCTCTCTCTCTCTCTCTTCAAAACCGAGCAACCTTTGTGCTCTGTTCTTCTCTCAACTTGAGAGTCTCAAGCAGCCACCACACCACTTAACCACCTTGAGCCATCCCAGCCACCTCCCCCCTCTGTCTCCTTTCCTTGCCGATCGATCCCACCTATTCCCTCACCTTCTCCAATGACTCTTCCTCCTCCACTGAATTTGGCTTCCATGAAGGAAAGCTCATCGAGCTCGTCTATTGAGGGGGGTCTCATACTGTTTGATTTTATTTTTAATTTTTGCACCGGTTGATTTTTTAATTGTTTAAAATTTATGTTTATTGTTTTTGTTTATTTTTTTATTTTTTTAATTCTTAACGAATTTATGCCAAGTCTTATGTTATGTGTTAAGAAAAACAGATTAACAAGAAAACGACAGGAATGCCAAGTCTTATGTGTGATCCGGCCATTAGATAGATAGACTAATAAGAAAATCCATTCAATGCTTTTTGGTTGCCCGTGTTTGAGGATAAAAGCATTTGAACTGACGATACTTTGTTGTTACTCCTCAAAAAAAATAATATATCTGTCCCAGCTATTTGTTTTCTGGTTAAGCAATTAAAAACAAAAAATTATTTTACAAAACCAAAAGCAAAAAGTTATTAAAACTGAATTAGTGTTTGGTGTTTATTGAGAATAGGGATCAGATGGTACAAAGATTAGGGTGCCCAATTGTCGTAACCAGGCTTTGGGGCGGACACCCATCTCTCGCATAATTATTGCGAATGCTGACCACTCATCACATCCCGTTTCTGCCTGAAGGATCATGCTTTCTTTAGTCTTCCTTTCGTCCTTTTATAGAACCCATTTCGACCCCTGTTATTCTGTCACCACGTCGATGTGGGACTGCTCTCTTTCTCTCTCTCTCTCTCTCTCACCCCGTGTGATCCACCTATACTCTCTCTACTTACTCAAACTCATGCGCATCTTGTTCCACTCTATTTTATTTAACTGGTGGTGAGATCCATATTCCACAGATCATTTAATTAAGATGGTGAGAAAAATCCGTAGTTCTACAAGATTTTAGTTCGTTGAGGAATGAGATTTTGCATCAATTAATCAGGACATGTACAACAATACAAAGTTAATTTAAGCTCTTCCATTCCACCAGGTTTCAACTATGATTTACCTACTGAGTTTAGTGTAAAAGGGAAACGAACTTTGGGGGAGCTTCATATTGTGGCTCTCTCTCCCTCCCTCCAACTCTTTTATTTGCTCCTATATCGTATGCATAATTACTAATAACAACAATAATAATACCTCTTCTTCCATTAATTCTCTGCAGCCTTCTGTGGTACCTCCTCACAGTCCACATTCCTCATTCCTCGAGTGTTCCACCACAACACTAAACCATCAGTTCAAATGTAATATTTAATTTTTTTAATATAAGAGATTGTCTAAATTACAAGAGATGAGTTTCTCACACATACTCTACCAAGATACCATGGAAGTTCAATCTTTGATGAGACCACTAGTTTGCAAATCATTGTTATTTTTTAATAGACTAGACCGGATTGAGGAACATTTTTTAAATTGTTATACATATACATACAATTCAAATCATCAATAGGGTGTTAGTTAAATTGGCTCAGATTTTTGGTGTGCTTCTAAGTGATCATAAAATCAAGTTACCATGGTACACATGTGTATGAGTTTCCCCTACCCCTTCCTAACTATGCCCCCAAAAAAAACGTTGAATGAAAAAACAAATAAACAAACATTGACGTGTTGAAGTTTAGTTTGGGCCTATAGAGTTTTGGGTTGGCAATTGTTCATCCTAGTAGGCCTAAATGTGGAACAAATGTTTCTTAACTTAAGCCCGTCAGTGATCTACGTGGTGGGGTCGCGTCTCATGGATTCAACAAGGGAGATAATCATATAGTTTTATTTTGTGTTTAGTAAACCCAGTGATCGGTGATTTTTGCTTCATCATCACTCACACGCTTACCAGCTTTCTGACACGTCGCACCGCTCAAATTTAATTGCGGCACATCTTCCGCTGCCTAGCTATTGAACAAATTTATAGGTACACCAGTGGAAACAAGACACACACAGCTCCACGGCCACAGACTCAAACTGAAAGTATTCAGAGAGAGACAGAGAGGGAGGGGGCGCAAACTATGAGTCAGTAAGTTGTATTATCGAGATAAATGTTGGGGTTCCTCACGTGCGGGGCATCGGCTTTGGGGATCAGAATCAGATCACAAATGTTATCAAATTCCTCAAATGCATAATTCAGTGCTGTCTTACTCGTCTTGTAGATGCATCTTCCTTTCTAATGAAAGCATCGATCCATCAAATACATGTTGCTGCTAGCTTCATTCTGAGTCAGAGTTCATCACTCCCACCGCCCATTGTCTCCTTACTCAACACCCGTCCATCCATGCACATGCTTTGCTCTTTCAAATGAATGCTACGTTAGATGATGGTTTTATTCTTTCCACTTTATGTCAACCCATTGTTTTTACTTATATAATCATTATATGAGTCAACTACGTTTGAATATTATTATTTTATTTCTCAAATGCCCTTCCTCTATCATGTAGCGTTGCCAATAATTAAGCTAACATTTCAATTGTTAAAGCATCAATTATGAAATGAATTATTAGTAATCATAGTGCCTGCATTTGCCCTGATTTCTACTAAAATACTAACCTTTGTAGTACAATATGACCAACCAACCACATGAAAGCCAATCCTCCCACAACTTGCATGTATGTGATTTTAAGTGGAATTCAATTCTATAATGACACTTTCCCACTATGTATCCTCTCAAAAGTCCCTACCCCATGATATACAAGCTTTTCTCCACCTTCTTCATGTTAAAGAAAAATGTGAACCTCCCAACATAATTTCGTTATCACTAATTAAATAACGATATTTTATTATTTTATATTAGACTCCATTCAAGACGTAGTATCTCTTAATTACAATCTCTTGCTTCAAGAGAATACTCTTTGATTCCATTATAAAGAAACAAAACGTGTGTGTATAGTTTTGCGGCTGCCCCTAAGTCGAATCTCAGGGTGCCTACGTATCCTTTGAGGGAATCAAATCACTCGTAGTTCAAAGAATTGCAATGAATAAATGACTCATTGCAAGGAAAATTTGATTTGAATTGTATTGAGTGAATTTAGTTGAATAAACCATGGATTTGACTTTGAATTGTGTTTGAGGTGAATTTGATTAAGAATAAACAGGGATTCTATTAAGATTTGGGCAATTGCATCTAGATTGAGTCTCTATATTGCCTACGTACCCTTTTGAAAGGATCAAACCAACATAGTTCGGAATTGATTTGTGTGGAGATGGATATTTGATTTGTGGGAATTTAGTTGATGTAACCAGTGATTCAAAGTTGGTTGCGATTGCATCTATTAGGATGCTAGACTGCCTACGTACTATTAACATGATCAAACCAACGTAGTTCGAAATTAATTTGGAAATTAATGGGTAAGTGTGGCCCAATAATTTCAAATTTGTTCTTTTGAGACAATTTGGAGATTTTCATATGTAGATGATCCCATGGGAAAATTGAAAATTAATGGGTAAATGTGGCTCACTAATTGATAATTTGTGTTTGAGAGATTTGAATTTAATCTCATTGAAATTCGCATGGGTAGATGACCCATGAGAAAAATTGGATGGTTTTGTATCATTTTTCTATAATTGACATTTGCATTTGGACCCAAGTATCGCTTTGAGGATTTTAAAATTAATTCACTTAACCATATAATAGGCAATTTAGGCCTCTATAAATTTAATGGGTAAATATTTGGATCACCTATTAAATATTTAGGGCTTTTGAGAATTAATTGGCAAATATTTTTAACAACTCCATTAATCTGTTTCGGGTCTTTGATATTTGTAATCGATTAGCCAATGAACAAGGATTCCAAAACATAAAGACTGCGGACCAATGCCGCTATCAAGTTGAGCCAAACCAATAGCTGCCATGTGGAAGTGACGACTCAACGGCTATTCTAGAATCAAGTACCTCATGATCCTTGAAGGTTCACTAGGGGGGAAGGACCAAGCGGGAGTTGAATGACCCAATGTGTATTTCCTTTGTCAAATGGAATATCTAGCTAAGTAATCAGAATGGGAGTGAGACTCGGAGTCGAGTTGAAAAGAATACTAAACCATCCTAAGAAGAACTTGAAAACCGAGTTAGTGAGGCTCCCATATTAAGGACCATATCCATATGGAGAACTTGAGATTAACTCAAATATCTCAACCATATATTTTCGACCTTTTAAAAGATCAAATAAAAGCTTTGAGAAAAGTAAATAATTGATGCACAATGGGCCGCAAGAGAAACCAACAGACAAGTTCGGCCTTTTTTTTATTTTTTATTTTACCTCCACCTTTTCTTGTCTTGAGAGAGAAGTAAAGGATATCAAGAATGGACCATGAAACATGGCTTCCACAACTTTGTTCTTTTCCTTGTTCTAACACAGTAACACAAATTCAAAACCTTGTTGCCATCTCTTCTTGTTTCTATACAACCCAAATTGGGTTTCTCCTAAAGCCATATGCCCTTTACAATTTTTCCTTTTTTTGTTTGTTTGTTTTCTTTCTTGTTTTCTTGGAAGGTAGCTAACTTCTTTCTTCTTTTTCGTTTGATGGAGTGCACTCAAATAGAAAAAGAAATTATAAAATTAAAATAAACTCAATCCTAGACATGTATTTATAAAAAAAACCCAAGCACTATTTAAACATAGAAACACACTCAAAATCAATCACAAAGTCAACTTTTTGGGTGTGTTTATAAATAGGTTTTGAGTGTGTGTAATGATGGATTTTGGGTGTGTTTATATGTTTCAATAGTGCTTGAGTTTTTTTTATAATTTCAACCCCCATTTTGGGTGTTTTAGTGAAACTCCCAAGAAATTAATGCAGTTTCTCAAAAAAAGAGGGAGATAATTGGTCAAGTGTCTAAGAGGTAGAGGTATAACCCTTTGTTTATTTGCATCTACTACGGGAATAGACCCCAAAACCTTTGCTTCATTCGTCAAATATTATTTTTTTTCCTTACTACACTTGGTGGTAGAGAATTAACTTCTCATTTTTCATTTGTATCTTGTTCAGGCAGAGAAAAAAAGAAACAACGAGACAAAAGTAATGACCCATTTTATTTGCTAACTGTCATAGATCTCTAAACCTTTTTTTTTTCTTTCAGGATAAGCCTATAGTTTCTTTCATCCGCAGATGTTTTGGGTTTCTCACCCATGTGGATTTTAACATCCAATTAATTTCAGAGTTACTCACCCATGAATTTGCATCTAAATAATTTCGGAGTTACTCACCCATGGATTTGCATCCAAATGATTTATAGTTTTCTCACCCCATGGCTTTGTGGCATGCTATGCCCAACACAGAACAGAAAATTGAGATGACAGTATGCATGTAGCAAATTTTTTCCTCTTCTTTGTACTATTCTAATTTCTGTAGCAGTTTTTTTTGCTTTCTATCTCTCACCTCCTTCTCCCATTTTCTTTTTCTATTGGAACCTTTTTATAGGCCAACTGGATAAGACTTCCTCCGGCAAACAACACTTTCGAATTTCAAATAAGTGCTAATATGAATTAGTCTCATTTTTAAGCCTATTATCTTATATATCCACCATTTTGAAACACAATACATATCCCAAAATTTTGAAAACACATGTTGGCTTGCATTTATCATTTACTTTTTAAAGAAATGATATAATTTACTTTCATGATTTTTTTTATCTCAACACTCCCTCAAGAATTCCCTTCGATTTGAATCAACAATTGTTAATATACTTTGATAATATGCTATATACCTACTATTAGCACATCTACATGGTTAATGTGCCAAGTTTTTAAAATATTAACATAACTATGATACTTACTAGTGTATCTAATTGTTTATTTCTTCTTATGGGTTTTCGTATTCGTATTCGTTTTGATATAAGTTTTTTGTTTTAATTTTTTTTTTTAAACAAGCTATAATCTAAACTACAAGGAAATGAAAAGTTTATCACACACATTATTAAGATACTACGGAAGTTCAAACTTGAAACAAAGGGTCTGCAAGTAAAGATCCTTTTTCCACCAAACTAGACTTCATGTATATATTTTGTTTCCAACTACATACTATGATTTTAGGTATATCATACTTAATTATTCTAATAATTAGGTATATTATTCTTTTCCGATTAGGTAGTATGGCTTAAGTAATATATTATGCTTAAATTATTTATCATCACTTAATATTTAAGTTTCTGGCATGTTTACTAATCCATAATTGGATTATGAGGAATTTAATTAAGGAGGAGTTGGATTGAGGATAATTAGATTCTGGATTCATATTAAAGTTGTTTACTAAACCATTTATATTGAGAAGAGTTAGATTTCAAATTTTTATTGAAGTTGTTTACTAAATCATATGGAATTAGGGTAAGAGTGGTACTAATTACTAAAATGTCCTTATTGTTGGGTTAAAGTAGATGGCAAATTTGAAATTTTGAAAATTGTGTGAGGATATAATGGGTAAAAGAGATAAATTCCTAATGGGTTAGTTCTTTAGGAATTATAATACCACATCCCATCCAAAAATTGAATTCCTCCAAAATCAAAAATTCAATTCCTAATTTTTTGTGGGCCCCACTTACTTTTCAATTTCTTAATGTGAAGTAAACATAGAAATCCTTCATAGGTAGAATTCAATTCCTGATGAGAATTTCAATTCCTACTAGTGAAACAAGTAAAAAGAAAACCCAAAAAAACTGTGTTGACTAAAAAAATCAACTTAGGCTCAAAAACCAAACCGGATCGCTTTGGATAAGTTCCTGTCACGATCATTGTCTTGGAAAAATCGATATAAATCGACCGAACTGGTTATATTAAGTTTAAATCTTCATTTATATCCAAAATTATTAATAAGCCTAATCAATATTCAAATGAAAGTAATATCCACAAAGCTGACTGCTGGAAAGCTCTACTTTTTGGAGTAGTTGAATCGGGAGCAAGAGTTGGTGTGAGTAGAAGTGGGATAAATTTAGACAAGCCTTTGAGGTACCCATAACATAGGAGCAAGTTGGGGTGCGGGATAAACCTTCTTTTGGAAGAATGCCTTCTGTAGATGAGGAATTGGACAAAAGTGTTAAACCACTTTGTTCGTGCCCTACGGTCTAATAAATGTGTAAAAAAGGGGCTAAAAAAGTTGATCTTCCCCTAAGAGCGGAAATCCCGGGCATAGGAAATTAAGTCGTCCAGGTTTGAAGCAGGAAGCATGCATTCAGGTTGAGAGGGAAAGTGGTTCATTTAGCTTTACGATTGGCTTGGTAACTCAAATGTAATATCTATAAATTTTAGCCCAATTAATACTCAAATGTCTTAGTTCCAACTTATACCAAACTTAATAACTACGGAAGCCTGATTTCTTTTTATTTTCGGTGAACCATATCCGTATTCTTGTTGCGCTTCCCTCTTTCTCTCTTTTCCACCTATTTCTCTTCCTATTTATATGTTCACATTGTTCTCTCTTAATATACCCATAGTACATATTTTTCTCTTCTTCCTATGTTTCTATAAATCCTATTTATCTCTTCTTCACATAATTATTATTTTATATTTTCAAAATGGAAACCGAACCAAACTGGACCGTGTGTAAGTTCAATTTTTAGTTCCAATTTGAGAATAAAATGGACCGAACCCACCCTTAACCAACATTATACTTGTCCTTGTAAATTAAATATTGTACTTAGAGCATCCACAATGTGCTCTATAAACTATCTCCTTAGACAAATTTTATGGAGGAATTGGAAAAGTACAACTTCAACCATGCTCCATATCCACCTCCTAAAATAGGGAGATCTCTATAAGCTCCTAAATATGAGGAGAGAGAAATGACTTCTAGTAGCTCCCTATAATTTATTGTTGCTTTATTTATGTTGAGGCCCAAAGACATTTAAGGCCCCATATAACATATAATGTTGGTCATGCGTTAATCCAAGTTGTATTTTGAAAATTCATTCATTAAATAAATATAGAAATAGTGTGCATGCCATAACAAGCCAATAATACATTTTTCATATGTCAATCACCTACCAAACTCACCTGAACCCAAGTCATATAGTTTACGGGGCTTGCATGAGAGATTGTGGTGTGGAAGGTTATGGAGGTCCATAAGGCCCATAAAGCTCTTAGATAATGGAGACTTTGGGCAAGCTACTTGGTAGCACCAAAGTCCAAGCTCATTACTTTGAGTTCTCCAATGTGGGTAAGCAAATGAGATATTTTTCAAGCACTCCCTATTATGCCACTGGAAACAAACAAATTCCGACACTTCCTCTTATCCATAAGAAATAGTCATTTTCCAATGACTAGCTTCACCTGTTGGAAATAAGAATGTCTCAATGCTCCCTTTTACATGTTGGAAATAGACTAGCTCCAACATTTTCTTTACCTATTGGAAACCAAAGAGAGCATTCTCCTTTTATAAATTGGGAGGCATTGCCCAGGCAAAACCAACTCCTCTTGGTTGCGGCAAGCCTCTCAGCAACCATGAGAACTCATCATTTCTTCAGCTACTGCAAGTATTCTAGCATCCATCACAGTTATTCCTGAGCCATCAACAACATCTCTTGGTCTCTCAAGCACTCCAGCAACCATCAGACCACCTTCCGTCCGCCCTTCGGCTGCTACAAGCATTCCAGCAGCCATTCCTCAGCTATCACAACCATTTCTTCTACTTTCTTAGCCTTGAAATCTTTCATCTTCCCTATAAAGCCTCACCAAGCATAACTCCAAGCTTTTCCTTCCTCATACATTTCCAAGCTATAAACACCATAGCCTTCAAGTGTCAAGCTTTTCCTTCCATCATCATTCTTGAAACTCTTAAATCACCATAGCCATAACCACAAACAACAAGTTCTCAACACCCAAATACAAGCACATCCAACACTAAGCCAAGCACATGCATTCTAATTTGCTAAACTTGTGGGTCTTTGGCTCTCACACTGCAAGCTCTCATGCCAAGCTCACACAATCTCGGTTCAACATCAGCAAGTCATTTTCAACCATCCAGAGCACGACCAAGCAATTGTCAAGCTGTTGGAAAATCTACTAAAGCTACTCATCCATTCATCCACATATATATATATATCTCTTCTCTCTCAAAATGCTCCATCCTAAACCTGAAACAACTATGCTCTTAATTTAAATTGAAACCATAGTCATCACCTTCTTGGTAGGAAAATACAAACATCGCAAGCTCATCGTCTGGCTGCTGAAAACACCTAAAATCTCAAGCCTTAATCCTTTCTTTATGCTCATTTTCTCTTATCTCTTGCGCCACAAGTCTCTCAACCCAAGTCTAAGTAGTTTCTTGATTCACTAAAGCAAACTCTCATGCCAAGCCTGTGCAACATCAATGCACCATCTCAAACTCTTCGTCTAGCTATCGAAAACATTAGTACAAAACATACGCAGTCTCTAGGAAGAAGAACAAAGTACTCCCTTGGGACTTGCTTCTCCCTGGGAATACTTTGGGCCTGGTTCTCGCTAACTTCAAAAAAAAGGTAACGAAGGCTTGATTCACCATTCTATGGCGTTCCAAAATCAACAAGCCCGACGAGCATTCTGAGGGAAAAAGACCCCAACAATTTAATAAGTATTTCAAACCTTTAATTAATGCTAACTATTTTTTTATATTATTTTCTAGTAGAGATAAACCAATTAAAAAAAAGTTTTAACATTTATGACTCTGTAAACTAAAGAGCATGATTGGAATTCAAATTTTATAAAGAGCTCCTAAAATAATATTTATATATTTTTAACCTAATTTTAATTAAAAAAATAAAAAGCATGATTGTGAATACTCTTATACATATTTATATGTAAAATAAATAGGTATTACAATAAATGGTAGAATCAAATCTACTTTATTTGTACAAATAAATTACTTATATCTGAACGAGTAAACCCGACCCAAAAAAAATATATAATCAGTAAAAAGAAAGAAAAAGAAAAAGGACTTTGAAGTCTATTAAAACTGCCAGCTGGGTTCGAGTCACAGTCAGTCTCTGTCGTTGACGTGGCTTTAGTCTTATCCTGTGAACCTATGAAGCTCGACAGGAACGTACTTAGGTCTTATCCTAATTTAATTTGAATTTTCCTATAGAATCTGGATGAGCCCATAAAATAAAAAAATTATATCATACGTGGTGGTCATTGGCATTGGCATTGGTCATGCTATGGTGGATGGACCACAGACTTCCAAAATCTGATGTGGATGGTCCAAATCCAACTTGAATATTAACCAAGGTGGGTGGGTCCCATACATACTGCCGTTGTTTCCGCACGTCGGTAAGGCTTAAATCCACATGCCGCCGAAGTGGGTCGCCCGTCGTTTACATTGCTTTACAGTGGTTGCGCCGTGGTTGGGTGGGTGGGCTATGCCATGTGGGCCTCCTCCTCACTGCCTCTTGCCTGCCTTCCAATCCATCCATCTCAACAAACCGCGTTCTTCCAAAACTTTTGTTTATTTTATTTCCTTAATTGACCTTTTTGCGCTTGTTCGTTGGTTAGTTTCAAACTTAAATACTTTTTATATGATTAAATGTAACTTAGAAAGATGGACAAGTGTTTGATACGATATATTTGTTTGCCATTTTATCATTTTGGTTTATAATTGGTCAATATATGAGTCCATGTAGTTCGTTCCAGCGTACGTGTTGTAGGCGTTTGCCATCCTGCTCATACATACAAAATCTAGTCAAATGCCAAGCCAAACATTCAAACCAACAAAACAGAAGCGACATGTGCTGTCTTAGATTCCTGGACAATGCACACCGACGTTTCGCTGAGTCAGCCCAGTACAGATACCACTGGATAAGCCTATACTACAGTTCGTTAACCCACCCCATATTTAACCATGGTTTGTTTACCTTATCCGCCTTTTGTCCGCCCATCGTTTATAAAATCACAAATCCCCCCACCGCTCCATTCATAATTTCGTCGGCAACACAAACACAAACTCAAACTCAAACTCTTCCTTTCCTCCAATCAAATTTCAAAGATTTTGAAAATGACTTCCATCTCATCCTCATCCTTCACTTGCTCCTCCCCTCTTTTCTCCGCCGCAGGATTTGTCAACGACGGCCCTCATTCTCCTCCCTCCTCCATCACATACCGTCCGCTTCGCGTCTCCGCCTCCTGCACATCCACCGTCGACAGGCCACGCACCCGTACTGGATCAAGCTCCTCACTCTACGAGGTACTCGGGATTCACACGGGTGCCACGTGTCAGGAGATCAAGTCTGCATACCGTAAGTTAGCGAGAGTCGTACACCCGGACGTTGCCAGTGACGGTCAAACATCGGCGGACGAGTTCATGAAAATCCACGAAGCTTACTCCACTCTCTCTGATGCCCAAAAGCGCGCGGATTACGACCGCATGATGTTGATCAGACGGCCACGCTCTTCTTATTCGTACGCAACAACAATGTCAGCGTCGGCAGCTGGCCGGAGATGGGAAACCGACCAGTGCTGGTAGATTGCAGACATTTACATATGGAGAAATCATTAATTAGAACAAGCTAATTAATTTAATTAGGGGAAATTAATCAACCGGAAAGGCTGCAGCGGTGCCTGTCTGTTTGTTGTGATGTGACAAACTGCTAGCTAGCCTCGTGCGTTTGTGTGTACATAAAATATCTAGCTAAGATCCTTGTACTGTAAGCTGAAGGCGCCATTTTTTACAGCCTGAAAATTCTGGGTATTTGTATTCCCCCAATTTCAAATCAGCTTGTGGCTTGTAAGTTGTAAGAACTGCTTTTGGGATGAATCATTTTTATGAAGATTAAGTTTTTTCATTATTTTCAATCTATATTCTTGAATAAATATTGAACAACGGAGAGAGGATGCATAGGATAAATAAATAAATAACTACACCCTAGCAAATTGCAATGGAAAATAAAGAACTTTTAATTCAATTTTGGTTATGAGTTAAAATTCGATCATGGAAATTGGTACTATGGGCTGTATGATTGAGAGCCCAACTGAAACATCCGCTGTTTGAACTCTTTAATAATGGGCCGGGCCGTAGCTCTTTACTCATATGATTCAATTTAAAAGAAAAGCAAAATATAAGTAAGTTATATTATACAGTGGTGTGGTGTGGTATAGCAACAAGCTGCACGAGGAAAAAAAGGGGAGCGATGGCTCAAGTGGGACGGCTTCTTGTAAGGCAATGGCCGATGCTGCAGCAGCATTCCTCTACCTTCCATCATCTTCTCTACTCGCCTTTACTTCCAGTAACCACCAAAACTGGTTCCCATCGTTTCTCTTTGACGAAAGTGCACTTGGCTACTCGCGGAGTCCATAAATTGTTACGCGGACTCAGACCCTCCGACTACCAAGATGCTAACATCGGCAGTTCGGGTTCGGGTTCGGGTTCGGATTCGGATTCGGTTACATATAAGAGCCGCAACGAGTTGAAGCGCCACGCCCGCCGTGCGGTCCGCTGGGCTATGGACCTCTCCTCCTTCTCCACCCCTCAAATCAAACGCATTCTCAGGTAACTCAAAATTGAAAAATTTATTCATTTATTTTTAAAATTAGCTATAAGCTATTTTAGTCTAACGTATAATTACGATGTTGGGGATGGTAGAGTGGCTTCTCTGGACCAAGACGTGCTGGATGCTCTGATTCTAGTGAAGGTGCCGCCCCTGTAATTGAACTTTTTGGTTAGTTTATTCTTGGCTGTTTCAGACAAGTATTAGCTAGTGATTTGTTTGTTGAAGCTAAGCTGTTTGTGTTATTGTCGCAGAAATTTGGACCTGATGTCCGAGAAGGGAAGCGAAGGCAGTTCAATTATATTGGTATGTGCAAAAACTTTGTGCCGTGCCTAGAAATTAAATTAGGCTTCAACTTTCTTATGTAAATGAATCGAACTCCTATGCTGTTATGTTTGAGCAGCGCTTTTTTCCTTTTTGAGTTTCAAATTGGCAACTGTTAGTCATGAACAAGTCAAGTCAAATGTTAGTAACAGAAAACTTGAATCTGTTTAAGCCAATCATTTCTTGCATCTATACGTTCTGTGATCTTATCTTTACCAAAGTGCATTCAATTTGTGTAAAGGAAAAATGCTGCGAGACGTGGAGCCGGAATTGATGGATGCTTTAATTCAGGCTACAAAAGACAGTGACGAAAGTAAGCTGCAAGCTTTATCTGGTCCAGAGACGTTGAGCATTGATGATAATGAGGAGGAAGAAGAAGCGGAAGAAACTGATTTTGAGGAGGAAGAAGATGTATGATACAGATACTAAGTTTGAAACTGTGCAACAAAGTTTGCTGAAGCTTCCTAAGTAGTTTACAGACATATTTAATCTTATTATTCGAGCATCGATTGCAGGGTTCTCACATTGATGTAGCTACCAGATGGTTTGACGGTCTGATCAATAAGGACGTTCAGATCACCAATGAAGTATATTCAATTTCGAATGTTGAGTTTGACCGCCAGGTAAGTTTAACGCCATGCTTGCTATTTTTAAGTTTGGTTAATTGACTTTCCACTAAAACCCCCTTCATGAGGGTACTAGCATGCACTTGAACCACCAGCTTATATTATTTGAAGCCCAGCCAGTTCATATTCACTTAAGTCAGTCGATTAAGTCTCATACCAGTTGTTCTAGCGTATTAAGGGATCATTGTTTCTGTTTCTTGCTCTTTGTTTCTTATGTTAGCCTCACTTACAGGAATTGCGAAAACTTGTCCGTCGAGTGCATTCAGGTTTGGAAGACAAACTCAATTCAGAGGAGAATGGGGGAGCGAAAGATGCAGCGAGAGTGAGTGCTGAAAAGTCACTCACCAGGTTCCTTCGTTCCCTTGCTAAAAGTAGCCTAGTGATTGATATGTGATGTTTTAATTTCTATCATTTTTTTGGGTGCAATTACGTTATATTTATTGAAGAATGAAGTTTTTTGTTTTCTTGGCCGTACTTTGAGTTGTGCAATTTTTATTTTTAAATTTTCGCAGAATCATACCGCCTAGTCTTAACATTAACGTAGTTGTTTGGAAGTAGTCCAAGTTGGTTCATAAAATTGTTACACAGCAATGTATTCCTAGTTTGTAGTTAGCCACCACAGGCAAAGGAGTTGAAATTCATAGGTTATACGGGCATGGTGCAGACGGTGTTGCCCATTATCTTCCATTTAAGTTGTACAAAATCATTTTCTAGCTGTTGACCCAGAATTGGAATGAACTTGAGTAAGTTTGTATTGCCTTATCTCTTGATTCTGTTCTAGTGTCCTACCACTGCTCGTAAATATTTGTCGTTGTCCAGTATATTTTAACTGGATGAACAATGAACCCTACTTCAGGCTGGCTCTACTTGGTTGACTATTAAAAGTTGTCACGGTTCAATCTTACGGGTTGAATTCGTGCTGGGAGTTTTGCCTTCAAAACAATGGATTTGAGTTGAAATCATACGAAAGCAGGGGGTTTAAAAAAACAAAACTGTGTTTGTACATGTATTGAGTAGGCACGCAGGATCTTACTCGTACTGTAGACTCTAGTGAAGAGCCGGATGGGTTAAAATAAAAAAAATTAAGGGTCGTACTTGTGCACATCGTACAAGGCCAGACCCTGCCACAGGCTAACTTACGAGATTGGGCTTTTGTATGTGGGCTTCATATTGAAGACGTGGATGGAACCAAACCAACCCACCCAAGCAAAAAGCCTTTTGGTTAGATTATCTGTCAGAACATCTTCTTAATTAATTACTGGTTCCCTTGGTGGGGCAGGCCAATTTTGGTCATCAAATAGTTGATGAGAAAGGGGAAGGGAGGGGAGGGGACAGAGAATAGGATAAAAACACCAGTGTGTGTGGCCACAAGGACACTAGAGAATGTAAGCTAAGGTCCAATTCTAGGACGTGAATGAGAAAGTAACGTGGAGGTTTGTCATGTCATGATATGATAGACAAGAACAAGGTTGGGTGTGCAAATAAGCAATCCCTCGTCCCTCTCCCTCCTGCGGCTGCCTTGCATCACAAACACAATAATGATAATAATGGTGTTTTGTGTAATCAACTTAGCTTGCTTTTTGCATCAGCTGAATTGATTTGGAGGGTGGGGGGCATCCACGTCAATGCCTTTCTGACAAGTTATTATCGAATTTCACTCACTTGATTAAAATCCTGCAAAGCAAATTTAAAGTGCGTTTTAATCAGCTGATGATGGAGTATGTTTTCCCAAGTTTTAGCAACTGACGGAAGCTCTTGGATAAATTATCTTTTGAAGTACATTCATTTATAAGAGGGCATTCACTCAGCGGTTTGAACATGTTGGGCGAATGTCTGTATACTTGCTTTCGGTATACCACAAATTGCAATATATTTTCCGATGATGAAAGAGACCCTTGTGTATGATATTAGAGTAATGTGTTTGACGAATGAAGTGTATTTTAATAAGTAAAATTAGAAAAACGGATATACGGACAGTCATTATTCATGATATTATTGTGTTTGACGGACGGACAGACAGTCACAATTTCTGATGCGCATACCAAGAAAAGTGGCAGTACGATACAAGATATTTTTTTTTTCTGACAAAAAAGGAAGAACATATTTTTTAAATTCAGAAACAAAAAAAGTAAAAGAAGAAGATATTTGTTTTTGGTCGGAAAAATTATCGTTAGGAAAGTTGCTGTTTAGTAGGGAAGGAGCTGTCGGATGTCAGCTGGATTAGCTACTTTCTTCTGATAATCAATGAGGATTGCTTTATGTTGTGAGGTGGTCCCTAATAATCCCGTCGACATGGGGCATGAACATGGACATGGACTCGGACACGGACACGGACTGCAAGCTCCATTCATCCATTCATTCATTCATTCCACAGAAAAGAATTAGGAATTAGCATAAACCCTTGGTTGTGGTTGCACTTAAGAATTCAGAATTTAGACATTACAGACATTGCAGAGGCATTAGAATTCTTGATTGTGAAGTGATTTTAGAGCCCACTGACTGACTCAATCTACACAGACTTGTTGTTCGTTGTTAATTGTTGGATTGGACCCCCGTGATGTGAGGGCAACAATACTCTGTAAGGGATAAGACAGAAGAAAACTACAGTCTGCAGTCTGCTATTAAGTAAATTTAGGTTTTCACAATAATAAAAACTTTTATTTTTGGAAAAAGTCAAAAAAATTTCAAAAAGACCAAAAAATCCCTTAACTTTCAACCTAAAAGCATCCAAATGTAAAAGATTCTTTAAGAAATCCAAAATAAATAAAGGCATTTTTGTTCATTTTGGCTTCTTTTAAAAATATTTCTCTCTTCTTTGGCTTTTTTCAAAATGTCCCTAATATTTATTAATTTGAGAGGGAAATTAAGACTTTGAAAACAGAAGAGAGAGAAGAAAAACAGAAAATTCCAATAATGCATGCTTTTGTTCATAACACGGAAAAATAATTTTAAAAAAATGAAGTAGGTAAAACGCTTGTAAGATAAGATTTCTTCAACTGAATCTGTGATGATTCACATTAACACCTTGATTTACTGTACCTCAATCAATTGCAAATTAAAATAATAGAATTTGATTTGACACACACCCAGCCGATCAAGTAAGAATAAGATTAGCCAGCAACCCTCCCATCTTGCTTCTCAACTCTTTAATTGGCGTGCTGTGACAGATAGCTGACTTGTAAATGCAGAAACATGCTAAAGGTAGCTAGTCCGGTCTAAGGTGGTGGCTACGAACAGGGCCGTTCTTGAAATTTTGAAAATCCTGTGTGAAATTTAAATTGGGGCTTCACATAATCTAATACGAAAATATTATAAATTTACCATAACTTAATGTCATAAACAATTTTTTTATAACAAAAAGTCACCATCAATATATATGTAACGACAATCAAAAATCAAATTAAAAATTTAAATGTTTTCATTTGATAAAGTTAAATGTTTGGTACAAAAATAAGCTCATTGTGCCTCTATAAGGTCCTTTGTTGCCTCCAATAAGCAATCTGTGTTTAATATGAAAAAAAATTAGCAATCACAAATTAAAGAGTAGTTGCACACAAATGTCATTAACAAATTAGATTATATTGCATTAAAGACAAAAGTAACAACAAAAACATACCTGAATATCCATGAAGTTTTGTTTTGAACGAAGAAAGTACTTTTCTTGGAGGAGAAAACCTTTTTTTTTATTTTTTAAATAAAATTCTTAAGAACGATAGTTCAGGGATATATACTCCCCCTGTCTTGTGGTAAAGCTTTTTTTTAATATAAAAGTGCCAGAGTTCGATTATTGTTGAGGTCGATCTATTTGCCAACTACCCCAGACACACTCTTGTGCAATATTCGGCACGCTATACTGTATATACAATTCCTCTAATATTAATATATGTAATATGAAGAATTATTTTTTTCAAGAGCCCTGTGCTGTGGCGCCACCCCAGGGCTGCCCCTGGCTATGAATATATGCATTTATTTATTTAAAATACACAAACATAGTTCAGTTCCTCTCCCGGGGAGTGGGACTGTAGTCTGTATGTAGGAGGATAAGTCAATGAAGTATCTGCAAATATATACTTGATCGTGATGGATATTTATTATTTAGTTGAATAAATCTGATAACATATTTTCCAACTCAAAGGGCTGCTAGGTAGATATTCATACTAGTCTTCTGTTTTCAAATGAATCGTTTTCTGGTACCACCATTCTTCCTTGGAGGAGGGAGTGGAACATCACGACCTACTTATTTGAAAATTATTGCTATATATAAGCAGCTGAACGATCATGTGGGTTTCTGAGAGACAGTCTTTGGGAAGTTGAAGCTAACCTTAACTGCATGCTTCTTTCTTTTTCTTGTAATTGGACGTTGGCCGCAGATTAGTCAACTTATAGATAGATCGAATTAGAGAAGAATTTGGTGAGACAATGTTGACCCTCCTATGCTATTAGCTATCCTATCCATGTGTGTTAAACACTATCAGAAGAAACGTGCCTCGCCAAAAAGGAAGGACTCGCTCGGTATAAATTCTCCGGCTGCTCTTGACAAAGTTACATTTCCATCGCCATACGACACTTTTATTCATATAATAAGAAGATTTCATAAAATCTCTGGGAAAACAAACAAAAATGTACGCGTGTTAAAAACGATTTAATTCTTTGTTTTGTAACCATCTTACTCTTATGTTGCTTGCTAATTTGGTTTGGGGATAATAGACTTTCGGATCTTCTTAGGGAGCTGATTTTCCCACTCCTCTTTTATTCACGTACAATTCCTTTGTTAGAAATTGTATGTTCCCAATCCTCTTTTGTCCACTTGCACTCCTTTTTTTGTTGTAATAAAAATTATTAAAAAACAAAAGGGAGTGTAAGTGGACCAAAAAAAAGTGGGAAAATTACCACCATCTTCTTATTGTTGAGCAATTTACAAATACCAAAGTATATTACGAATGATTTTATTTGGAAAATCATTGCTTATAGTTTCTAACTAACCTCTCAATTTGCATATTGTCACTGGAGGCATATTCTCTTATTCTTACGTAGGTCGGTGGTGAGGGTGACCCAAACCAAAATCTTAAAATTAAGAGGTGTAGGGATTTTGTGCTCTCTCTCATTTTATTTTCTTAATTAGCGAAAAAATAAGCCAAGACACTCGTTTCACATTTTGAGAGAGCACATGGACATTTGGTCTTGTCAGTTGGTTACCTATCAGCTGTCATCCTAGATATTTCTCAGATTTTTAGCATGTTGTATAAGTTTTTCAATAATGCTGTAGGCATTAATTTTTCGTTACCAATTTACGTGTTATATAACATATTCATTCATGTCACATGCTACATCATTTTTATTAATTTTCTTCATTATTGTTTCTGCCAAGTTATACCAACATCTTCTAACTGAAAAAGAAAAATCATTGTAATGACTTTCATTAAGCTCCACCGCGACAATTGATTTTTGTTCATCTTTTAAAGGAGTTGAGTTCAACAATCAAATGTTTCTCTCTCTTCTCCTTTACTCAGTTCTTCCTGTATCATTTGGCTTTTGATCGAAGGAAGATAAATAATTCACAAGGAGCCATATAATAACCATCAAGCTGGCCTGATCCCAAACTTTCAAGTCTCGTTCATTGTGGGTGTGGCCCTTGAACTTTGTATATCGTCACTTACGATGAACTTGATCAAGGAAAGAGTGAAGGTCTTTTCACCCAAATCTGGGCAAATGCTCTGTTGGAAGAAGTAATACGATTATCTCATCTGTCATCTTCTCCATCACATTGTAGTGTCATATGGCCTCAAATAAACTTGTGATTTCCGGGACAGCAAAAGAGAGAAGCCATATCAAATCTATAGACGTTTGTCAATGACGGATATAGTACTGCAGCGATGACAGTGGTGCGGCTAGTATGATATTAGGGTTTGGTTGTTAAACTAATTAATCAAATAAAATTAAAAAACTTAAAAAGCTAATTAAATTAAATAGTCCCGATCTCTTGGACTACAAGGGTCCAAGAGATTTGTAGTCACTCACTGTTAAATGTAAATTCAACGGTTCACTCACTCTTGCACTCTTTTTAAGAAACTTTTTTGAACCGTTAGATTAATATCCAACAGTGGGTGACCACATTCTCTTCGATCTCTTGGCTGTTAATGACATGACAATAAAAAGTTGGTGTTTAAGTTGGTGCCTGTAGCATTCCTATAAGTTCCTATAAGTTTTAGGCTTCCATGAAATGTAACTGACGGTTGGAGATAATATTGGGGTGAAAGGGAAATAGGGTTTTTTTTCCCCCAAAAAAAAGAGGAAAGGGAAATAGGTTTTTGTGAAAGTGCGGCAAAATTAAGAAAGTGAGACAATACTCCTATTCCTATAAGGGAGATTCACTAGCAAATAAGTAAGAACTTGCTTTCCAAATATTACTAGGAAAGTAAGAAGGGGCTCTTCCGTTGCTGCCTGCCTTTATAAGTACTCCTACTCCTCGTCACTTTTTGAGAATCTCACCTCTGCTATCTGAGAATCTCACCTCTGCTATCTGCTCTCTCATTATCCTCTCTCTGCAGTGCTGAGATCCCAGCCCTGCAGAGATTCCTTCAACCTCCTCCAATATTTTCCAGTTGCTCTGTTTCTCTTCTTGTCTGAACATATGGCTCCATTAGCATCATTGTTGGTGTCCCTGTTAACCATACTTGGGCTATTTGCATCAGGTAATTCTTCACTAATAACAAAACTATCTTCTACTAAGCAAAATTTTCTCACTTTCTGCAAACTAGTGTAAATTTGTAGATTAATTTTTCACTCTGTTTCTTGCCTACAGGAGTTCTTTCAACCACATTCACAATGGTGAACAAGTGCGAGTACACAGTTTGGCCAGGCATTCTCACCAACGCCGGCGTGCCTCCGCTTCCGACCACCGGCTTTGCTCTCCAAAAGGGCGAGACCAAGACCATCTCTGCCCCAACCTCCTGGGGCGGCCGCTTCTGGGGCCGAACCCTCTGCTCCCAAGACTCCACCGGCAAATTCTCCTGCGTCACAGGCGATTGCGGCTCCGGCAAAGTAGAATGCGCCGGTAACGGGGCTGCCCCGCCCGCCACTCTAGCTGAGTTCACCCTCGACGGGTCCGGCGGCCTCGATTTCTTCGACGTCAGCCTCGTCGACGGTTACAACCTCCCTATGTTGGTGGCCCCACAGGGCGGCAGTGGGACCAACTGTTCGAACACCGGCTGCGTGGTCGATCTCAACAGCCTTTGCCCTTCCGAGCTCAAGGTCACCAGCTCCGACGGCAGAGAAGGCGTGGCCTGCAAGAGCGCGTGCGAGGCGTTTCAACAGCCGCAGTATTGTTGCAGCGGCGCGTATGGTACACCAGACACTTGCAAGCCGTCATCCTACTCTCAGATATTCAAGAACGCTTGTCCGCATGCTTACAGTTACGCATACGACGATAGAACCAGCACCTTCACATGTGCTGCTGCGGATTACACCATCACTTTCTGCCCTCGCCAAGCACCAGGTATTTTTATTCATATTTACTCATTTCTCCTTCACGTTCCCCTCCCCGCCTCTTTCGTTTTTCAACGTTGTGAAGGGTAGTTTTGTCCCGGTAAATAAGTTCGTGAGAAGCCTGTCAATATGAACGTTGGGGGTTGGGGTTGTTTACTTTTTACTTTAATAACTTTTGTCCGTTAACTTATGGGCCAACTTAACACAACGGAATATCGGTCATTAGTCAGTGTCAGGCTGTCAGTGATGAACGGGCGTTTGGTTTGCTAGAGCTAGAACAACCACCACTACACACGGCTCAAAGCCGACATGCTACTACCCGACCCCATTTAGTTGGTGGTCAAAAGTCAAAACTAGGCTTGTTAAATTTTATTAAATAACTGAAGGTCAAAAGTGTCTTTTAGATATCCATATGCGGTCTGCCTCCAATGCGAATGCAGAAGGAACACATCTCTCTGAATCTGGAGAAATAACGAAGATGCATTTCTACGCCAAAAAGCGTAGATCCCGATGCTCTTCAAAACCTAGAGATTCAATTCGATGCCCTTTTGTTTAATTAATAAACACTCGCATCGCACGCACGCACTCCAAACTTGTCTCCTTATTTACTTTTGCAACGGTCCATAATTTGCATTTTAATTTTTGTTTAGTGGGTAAATTAAATTTACTGACGGTAAGTATTATTAATTGCAGCAAGAAAGCGTCTCAGGGACAGAACACACAGCCACAGCCAACAAATACTACTACAGGTACACCGTCGTCCACAAGCAGCTCACCGGAGCAGATAAACAACACAATGGAATACGAAGGTGCCTCGTACGATCAAAGCGAAGCATCCTCGTCCACGCGTACTACATCACATGCAATTGCCGTCGCGCTGGCCATTCAGCTGCTGTCGCAGCTCTTGTTCTAACTTCTTCCGTGAGGGTGGCCCATAACTTGGGCCCCCAATCAGGGACGTGGACCCTACAACTTTTTTGCACCAGTTTTATTTCTTTATTTTTTTAATTTTTTTAATAATTTTATATCGCATGGTCCATGTTAGTGGGGCCCATGTGACGTGGATTTGAGTAATTGATTGAAAAGCCCACCACCCGTCTGCTTAACCTCCTTCAGGAATTGAAGTTGCTTTCTTTCATGAACAAGTTGTAGGGGCCCGCCCGGGGCCACCCAATGAGATTAGATTAGATATATAGAAATGCAAAAAATTGTGGTAGTGGAGATGAAGATGAGGCAGAGGTTAGAGCTGTTAGGTGGAAGGAAGGATTATTTTTTAATTTTTAATTTTTGGTCATCCAATTGTTTATGTTAAATGGAGGGTCGAAATTGGTTTGTTTGTATTTTAGGGAATGTTGCTATACAAATTGGGTAGGAAGAAAATGAAGCTTTTCTCTTTCCATTTGATGTCACTTGGTCACCAAGCATTGAAGCTCCCATGTTATTATTTCTAATGGGCTAGCTAGGGATAATGTAAATAATAAAGCTTGGATTGTTGGATGATGATGCTTGAGTTTTATTTCACAACAAATAATGAAGCAGTCTGCAACTGCAAACCTATCATGAGTAGGGTTCAATCATGAAAATACCTACGTGATGATGGCCTATTTAGCCTCGGTGGTGATCATTGTCCGACTTAATTACTCAAAGATTTAGAAGCAAAGGTGTAATGATTGGATTACTTTTTCTGTTGTGTCTCATGAATAAATAAATCCAACGACAAAATAATATCACAATTTCTCTCATCCACACCTTACCTCCTTGTCTTACTGTTTAAAAATGCTTCTCTAAAATTGACGCATGCAGCTTTCGGTTTTGTGGATTCAATTCTAACAAGTGTCACCATTAAAAATAACTTTATTTCTTGATAAGAATATGAACATGTGTTAGCAACTTGAGCTTCTTCTGTTCTGTATATAATCCAGGTAGAGAGATTAAACAAAGACATCACTTTCCGAATTTTCTTTTAATTACGTATGCAAATGCAAAGATTTTGACAATCACTGGCTTGGAGCTAGCTCGGTGATTGTGTGTGTGTGTGTGTATGCAAGCAAAGATTCTTATGCGACTGTTAGAGGTTTCGAAGAGGCCGCAAAAGGTCAGCATCAAACACATATATATTGTTCATTCTTTCGTTCCTTGATGCTCTTGTCTTGTGTTGGTCGCGCATGGCAGCTTCCGTCACGGAACCACCAGCAGACAACAAGAATGAGAGTGCACCGTTCGTTCATGCATTATCTGCCTTTATTTTATTTTATTTAATGTCCATCCATCCATGACTCATTGGAGGAGGATTTCATTAAAAACAAGGCTATACGCATATCTGTGGTGCTGATGTGCACAGTGCAAGACTCATGAAAAATGAGCGCCGCATATTTTCTGGTTCAGCTGCTGCTGCTCATACTCATTGTGGATATCATATGTAACCAATCCAACCAAATTGGCTTTATATATGTGTTTGCTAATTCTATGCAACCAAACTCTACGTCTACTAGATTGTAGATTGCAGCTGTAGGCGCTCTCCCAGATGATGGAAAAGCCGTCTAATCCAATCCATTAATTACTGCTCTTTCACCATCAAGTTGGGGTTGGGGTTGGGGTTGGGCTGCAAATCCATGACACTTGCGCACTGCTGCACTGCTGCACTGCATGCCAAATTAATTTGATCCTTACATGTATGAACGTATTGTTTTATATATCAAGTTGAAAAAGGAGGCGGCTTAATTGAATTCCTAGTCATGATGAATGGGATGTTGGACCAAAGGGCAGGACAGCTACCACGCTTGGAAGTTGGGGGGGCTCAGCTTGTCAAAAGGTTCTGACTCATACAAAACAAAACTAGCCTTCTACTTAACTACTAGCTCCTCCTGCCTCTCTTTTTTAGTCTTCTTATTATATGTATATCCACAAATTAAAACTTTGATATATATATATATATATATATATGTATATATATATATTATTGGTTTCTGCTCCTGCATCAGTGTCATTGATAATGGAAACAGATAGAGCCTGAAATTTTCAGTATGCATAATAGCCGCCCGAATATATGGAATGGAAATTAACAAATTGAAGCAATTGAAGTGAGTGAGTGTGTAAGCAGAACAGATGATCCTTCATTTTCAGCCCAATCTCTCTCTCACTACGACTACTGCTTACTTTATATTCGCCAGTGCCACACCCACCAATCATTTCATTGCGAAACTTGCGTCCATTCTTGACCAACATGTAACCTGTTGTTGGAAGGAAAACACCCCTTTTTTTCCTTTTTTCTTTTGGGTGCGTGTATGTGTGTTAATCGCTGCCTGAATCAGTGAATCTGCCCGTATATAAAGAAGCTTTATCATACAGGGCAAGAAAAAACAAGGGATTATGACTGATTGATCAGAGAAAGTTGGTGGTCGTATCGTTTGCTAAATTGCTAATGCTAATAATAAAATAAGCATGCATGTGTTATATATTTTGATCATGATAATTGTGAAACAATATGCTACCTAGTTTAGTGCGTTTATGGATAAGGTATTGGACTATGATTCCATTCCAACCAACAAAAAAATCATTACTTTCTCTTTTTATTTTTATTTTTAAAACTTGCTGTTTTACTAAACTAATAATTCCTATGAAATGGACAGTCTACAAAACTAAGCCCATGAGCCCAAACTAAACTAGCTCATGAGCAATTTGTCTTATTTGCCCCAAAATACTTGGGCCATTCACTCAACCCAGTCAAATAATCCTCCAGGACCCAAGAAAAACCCAAACTCAACTCAGTCTCCCCTAAATTGAGATCCACCATCAAGTATTTCATACTGTTGAGACAGAGAGGCCATTCTGTCGTGAGTCAAACGTGTGTGTGTGTGTGTGTATATATATATAGCCTTTTCAAAGTTAGTCTTCTTTGATTGTTTTCTTCATTGTATTTTAATAGAAAGAGATGATGACAAAAGCACAGTTGCTTAGTGGAGAAGATAAGTACGTACAAGGCTCTAGATTGTTCTGCTATTTGTATAAAGCTAGATATCTGAGGTTTTCAGACCCCCGAAAGCAAAACAACAACAAAAGTTTTACGGGGTTAGTCCTGCATTCCATACCATAGCTTTGTCATCACACAGGCAGCTGCCTTTTATTTTATACTTGGATTAATAGACTCTTTTTTATGAATTAATTGTGCCATTTGCAAGATCCACAGATATGCATGCAGCAAAGTAAAAAGAAAAGCAGAGATAAAGTATATTAGCAAAAAAGATACCCTATCTATCTGCATGCAGATGCATATATACCTACTTGCTAGTATTAGTACAATGACTTATCAGCAAAAAGTCAGAAAGAAAAATGAACCAAACCATGTAAGTTTGAGTGACATGCGGAAAAAGCCATGTCCCCGTCGTGGTTTTCTACTCCAAAGTGTGGTGTGAGATTGTTGTGTTCCTTTACACGATGGATAACATGCCACAATCCCTACAAACTCTACGTAATATCTTCTTCTTTGCCAATAGACTTTTTGGCACGGTTTTCCAATGCACATAGAAGAAAGAAAAGGATTATCTTCGTGCATATTAACACAGTACAAAGAAAGAAAATAGGAAAAAGACATTTCAATTTCATTCAACTGTATGTCACATAAGTTTTTTATTTTGATCCACGTACTCTCATCTCTTTTTTAGGACCAACTGCAACTGCGTCAAGTTGCTTAAAAGTACCAACAAATGAAACAACAGTCGTTGGATAACACCCTGTGCAGTGCACTGTGCACAATATGGGGTTGCGAATTCTTATCCCAAAATATAAAGAACGTTAATTTGGTCCAAGATAAGATAACTTTCTGCTGTTAGTTCTTGCACATGCTACAAATTATATACATATGAAGGATGGAGCGCAGACACCTTTTGCATTTGCAGCGTAGACATTCCACTTTTGCATGTCATCATGTTGGGTTCCTCCAATAACTTGATAACCTATGTATATAGGATTTCATCACTTTTTGCATTTGCATGCATACATGGTCAAAAGATTTCAAAACCAATAGTTTTGTTTTTGTTTTTTGGGTCATAACAGAACCACTAGTTTTGGTGTGCTGGGGATTGGATTATTATCAGCCACAAATTAATATCTTGACCTTAGACAACATACTTTAAGCAACTTAAACTCTTTTACTTTATCCTCAAGTGTTGTGATTATGAGTTAATAGGATGATTAATTAGCATCCTATTATAGCGTCTCTTTATTGAGAGATTTCTCAAATAATTTTATTTAAGGGACACCCTTTGGGTCCCTTATTATTATTTTTTCAACGATCCAAACCATCTATTTTTTTAAGTCTACATAAAAAGATCATCATTGCAAAAAATTTCACAAATTGAAAATTGTTTCGACATCCAATTGTATCCTACAAAATCAATGAATACGGTGCTTTAAGAAAGTACTAAACTTTCAATAATTCAATTGAGTAGTCAAATGATATCGAATTCAAGTGATTTTTGAATAAATATCTACAAAATAAACAGTATGGATTAGTAAAATACAATACGGAGTAAGTCCTACAAGGGTGTCCCTCAAAGAAGCTTATTTGAGAAATTCATCAACGGAAGCTCTCTTTATATTATATATATATATATATATGTTGAAGTTAAAAAAAAGGGAGATCATATTAATGCCATTCTCTACAGCTAATTAAGCTAGCTGATCGATCAGTATTCAATTTAGGGTTGGTGGTTGTGTGTTATTCTAAGTATAGTCTTTCTTTTGAGGTGGATACTACAGATATTCTACGAATCACAGTCATCATCAATACACACAAGCAAAGCAAGGCAACAACATGCACATCATTGCCCGAAAAGTGGTAAACTTTTTCCACATGTATCCTGTAGCCATTACCCTTTGCCGCAGAACAGAACACTCTACTCATATGCTTTGTTGACATTCTGGATACCCAATATTAATTTACCAAATTTATAAGCTTTCTTGTCATTGATGGTAACTTACATTTGGCTTTGGGTATGCTCAATTTTCAATGAACCATATTCGTTTAAAAACTCTTTGGAGGGCACTAATTTAATGAAGTAAAAACCTAATCAAAGAAAAAATTGGCAAAATAAATGTCAGAAGTGGGATTTGAACCCACGCCCTCTCTCGAAGACCAGAACTTGAGTCTGGCGCCTTAGACCACTCGGCCATCCTGACTATGCTAACTTTGTGATTTTTATCTTTATATACTAACCAAATAAATAAATAAATAATTCGTATTCGAAAGTCATTAAGAAAGACGCGGTTCCAATCCAAGTTCCGACTGTCACATTTTCCAGCCAAATAGCGAATGGTGGTAAACAGTGTTAAAAGACAACAGAGTCCCACAACGGAAGTGCATTCCACGCCACCATGTATGCAGTGACGTGGAGCTGTATCAGCAATGTCGGTTACTCCAAGCTTCTGCTTTAACAGATCCTAAACCCAAACAAAATCACCCATAAGCTTTAAGTTAAGAATTTTGTTCAAGCTGACACACACAACATAGTTTCATTTAACGAAAAAGAATCAGACAGAAATAAACATGTCTATTTTGTTTTTAAAATTGTTTTGGGCGGTTGGAGTAAATTTATGAACAAAAAAATCAACAAACAGTGCACATGGCAAGCTAAACACAACAGCTGCTCTCACCGTCCCACGTGCTAGGTTTCCCATCCTTATGCAAAGAGTTCCTTTTCCAATATCCAATGCAATCTCACTCACTCATGGTCATGGAGTATAAAAACATAATCCAATCACGCAAGCATTATGTCTCAATTCCACTAACAAATTTATTTAGAATTCCTTTTTCTTTGTACATTTGCATGTACCATAATTTCAACATTATTTATTAATAGCAATTTTGTTTGAAGAATAATGAAATTGATTCAATGAAAATGATGTATATAACTACCATATATCTAACTTTCAACTTTTGAGGAATTGTTTATCGTTCACTGTCTCATTTAATTTCGGTGAAATGAATACTTAGAAGAAAATGTTAGATATATATGCATATGAGATTATGAGAATCTAATTCCACCCACTAAAGTAAAGTTGTCAACCCCCATAGAAATTTTGAGGATGCTCATTGACATTATTTTGAATCATTGAATATGGAAAGGAACAAACCGAAAAGCAAGATTCTTCGACATATACAATTAAGGGTCGGAACACGTTTGTTAGGTAGAGCTTGTTGATCTCTTGGATTACAGGGGTCCGAGATATTTGTAGTCTCTCACCGTTAGATGTAAATTCAACGGTTCACTCACTCTTGCACTCATTTTAAGAAATTTTTTGAACAATTGGATTAATATCAACGGTGGGTGACCACAATTTTTTGGATTCTTGTGGTCCAAGAGATCAGGACTACCAAATCAAATTATATATGCTCGAATAAAGGAGAATAGATCAGTTCAAAGTATCAAGTGTAACCTAAATTTTATTTTTATTTTTTTCAAACTCGTTTTTTCATTGAGCTTTAACTTTTGTAGGCATTAATACTATGCATCATGTGAAAATTTACAGGTTCACCTAATGCTTTCAATTTTACATTAAACGAACCCCCCCTTTAATAAAAATAAATAAATAAAGAGAAACAGATGATTATAAAGAAAAGGAACAAGGATATTGGTGAAAATAATAATAAGGATACATATCTTTAGCATGCCCCAAAGTGGTGTTTGGATGGATCATTTGTACTATATCTTTAGCACACTTAAATAAATTCAAGCTTGATTTGCCATTGAACTAGATCTTGGCAGTACATATCAACCAAATGATCTCTCTATTTTGTACATCTGCTGCTGACCTAATAAGTAGCCCGTGCCCATGCTAGAAAACTATGAGCTTGTACAACAATGACGTACGATACACGATATACTATAAGAAAAATTGATATACATTTATTTGGACATTGCTGAAGGACGTCTTGCTACACATGTGAAAATAATTTATTAAAAAGAAAAAAGAAAAATCTCTACGTATATCTCAAACTCTGATTGGCAAGACATATCTCAAACTTTGATTGGCAAGAGAGTAAGAATTCCTACTTACAAGAAAGGAGATAAGTATTTTCCCATTTATTTTTGCAGCAGCTTTCCCTTGGATTGAGTGTTTGACCTACGCTGAAACTTGGAAGTTACGTGGCTCCTATATATTTTTGTCATTATACAAAGTGGTTCCGTTCCACCTTATATTATAAATAGTGACATGCAAACCACAAAACACACCAAATGAATCCCACACGATCCTACTTACACAATTAAGCATTACATACAAGTCACAGATTTCTTCCTTCGCCCTCTAAATCTGTTTTCCATTCTGCATTCTCTCTCTCTCTCTCTCTCTCTCTCTCTCTCAAATTATTAATCTTCTTATTGGAGTTCATAAATCCTCTCTATCTTTCTTTCTCTCTCTCTGGATATCTAGGCTAGTCAATACAAGCATTCTTTCAGTACATAATAAAATATTTTCAATCATCACCAAAATCACTGATAATTCCCTTAGTAATTCACTCTCCAAAATGGATCTGAATCTGATGGCCATATTCCATTTTTCTCCTCTGTACATCACCCTCATTATGTTTACAATTTGCAAAGGTACGTACGTATGTTAATTTCCTCAAGATGTTTTAAATTTATATTATTATCACATTATTTATGTTTAAAATTAAACATAACATTTCTTCTTTGATCTATATATGTAATGTTACAGGCATATCGGGAGCTACATTTACAATCATAAACAAGTGCGACTACACTGTATGGCCCGGAATTCTATCCAATGCCGGCAGTAGCAGATTAGACAGCACCGGCCTCCAACTCCAACCCGGCGCCTCCCGTTCATTTCAATCCCCACCCAACTGGTCAGGCCGATTCTGGGCTCGAACCGGTTGCAACTTCGACCCCACCACCGGTCAGGGCACCTGCACCACCGGCGACTGCGGCTCCAACCAAGTCGAGTGCAATGGCGCCGGCGCTAACCCACCAGCCACTCTCGCCGAGTTCACGATCGGCGGCTCCGACAACCAGGATTTCTACGACGTCAGCTTAGTGGACGGCTACAACTTACCCATGATGGTGGAGCCGAGCGGCGGGTCGGGTAGTTGTTTGTCGACCGGGTGCGCAACAGACTTGAACCAGCGGTGCCCGGCTGAGTTACGGGTCGGGGACGGCGCGGCGTGTAAGAGTGCGTGTGAGGCTTTTGGGAGCCCGGAGTATTGTTGCAACGGCGCGTTTGGTACCCCCGACACTTGTAAGCCGTCGGTTTATTCGGAGATGTTTAAGGCCGCGTGTCCCAGATCGTATAGCTACGCGTATGACGATGCCAGCAGTACATTTACTTGTACTGGAGCTGATTACACCATAACAATCTGCCCTTCCACAACAAGGTAATTTATATTTTATTCATAATTAGTGTTATCTTCTTACCCAATATTCCCGTTTTGCTTTTCCTGCAACTTTTTTCATGTACTATTATACTAATCTTTTGTGAGCCACACCCACAAGCCAGCAGCAACTCATTACTAGGAAAGCAGATTACTATTGATTGATTTTGATTGTTCTTCAATGTTAGAGAAACAGCCATAAATAATTCTTAAAGAAATCAGCTACTTGGGTTGCGTTGGGTTGGGTGGATCTCATTTACATTTTCTCTACTTATAATTTGATTTATATGTGGTGCATGCAGTCAAAAATCTGCTAGTACGTCTCCAACAACAAGTAATGGGTCGGGGCAGACAACAACCACAACAAATAACGGGTCTGGAGGTGGGAGTGGGACGACAGGGGAGGTCCCTGCGGTGGTGCAGGGAAACAGTAACAGTCCTCCTCCATGGTTTCCCAACTTTTTCACTGGAGACTCAACGAAGACCCTTTCTTCTTCTGCTCTTTACACTTCATTGGTTGCTTCCTCTGCCACTTTATTTCTCTTTCTTTCTCTATCGTTGCTTCATTCTTAGTCTCCTATCCTATATAATATATATGCACGCACGTGCGAGCCTCGGAGGCCAATGAGGAAGTCCAGAGGTTGTAAAGTACACAGAGAGACGACGATGTAGATTAGATATAGTTTTAGCATAGACTAGTATATAAAGATACAGTTTTTGTTAATATCTTTTCTTCCCTTGGCTGGTTTTTGAACGATAGCAATTGGTAAGTTAGTGTACGAATGAAGTATCGAAGAAAGAGCATTTTGAGATCGAGGCAATGCCATTATTCCAATTCATTCGTCAACTTGATTGCAAAGTCAGTAAAAATCAAAGTGTTTGCTTATCTTTGAATCCATCTAGGTAATTTGGTGGGTGAAACGTTGGGCACCAGCTGCTAAACAGAATAAACTTCGCTGGAACTACAAGCTTTGCTAGTTCTCGTCTCTTTTAAGTTTTTGACCCCGCGAATCGCAATGAGTGTAATTGTGGTCCATCATTTCATTTGGTACTTCTCAAAATCTGACCAGTTCCCTGCTAAACTTAGATCGGAAGAATTGTTTGTTGTGGCCCAGAGCCAGTTCCTTCAAAACCCTAAACCAAGATGGAGTTTTCTTCTTCGGTCCTATAGCAGCCAAGATAAACTTGTCTAGAATCTGCAGTATAAATAAAACTCAAAAGATATATTCTGCTTGTATATAACGCTGCAATTACTCAACAAGGTGAGGAAAAGAAATAGAGAGAGACAATTGATTAATTGAACAACATTGTATTTGCAAAGAAAGTACATGGCATTGTCTCTCTTAAACTCATTAACTAGATGCTGGAGACAAAATTCTGGTTTATACGATTACAGTAAATCTATTACCTAATGTCTTTAACTTAACCAAATTAAATCAAAAAGTGCAAAGCAGCGATTTCCCGTTTCTCCAGAAACTGAACCGTGAAAGGCCAAAGCCCATTGGACCTTAATGTATCACCCCACTCTATCGGCTATAGGCAACCTACAACTCATCCTTCAGTGTATCTCCATCGGCCTCAGGGGTAGCTGTCGCTTCATTTGTAGCAGTTTCTGTCTCAACCTCTTCAACCTCTTCTTCCTCCTCAACTGCAACATCAGGGTTTATGTTTAGGCTAGACTTCACTGAACTGTAGATGCGGGAGGCAAAATCCTTGGGGTCTGGGAGATTGAAACCGCTCTCCATGAGTGCAGTCTGGTAAATAAGCTGCGCTGTCTGCTTTACGCTCTCATCCTGAAGAGCAAGCAAAAATATTGAATAAGATTAAACCGGAATCACTAACAATTCAACAAATGGTTTTTTCCTAAGACATGCTTTTAAACCCAACCATAAGAGTACGCCTTGGCTCCTTTCAATTGCTTAACAGACCTGTGATAGCAATAGCAATGTGCCTATTTATTCATGTAAACCACCTAAATGACGAACCATTTTGATTTCATAACAAAGATCAGATCCCCAAATGAGACTCAAACAGAAATGAAACAATTTTAACCAATGAGAGAAATCCAGGTTACAAAGGTCAAGATTTCTTGAAAATATTTTGCAAGGAAGACCCACCACTCATTTGTAAATGTTGGAGATCATGAATGAACATATATCTTCTTCATACATGTTTCCTCCATTCAAATTTCTGAACATGTAAGTGAAGGGGAATAAGTCTAGAACATACCTCAGCATTCTTTACTACTCTCTCCCGGAGCTCCTTGATGATTGGGTGCCTTGGGTTAATCTCAAGGATCCTCTTGCCACGCATGTATGCTTGTTTGCTAGCATCTGATAAAGTCTGAGACTGCATGATCCTCTCCATGTTTGCACTCCAACCATACTTTGATGTCACAACCACACAAGGCGTGTCAGCCAAACGGTTGGACAGCTTCACATCATCCACATTGTCACTGGCAAGAGCACTCTTCCACCATTTAGTGAGTTCCTTGTATGATTCCTTGACTTCCTTGTCTTTTGAGTCTTTACCAAGTTTCAAACCCTCCTTTGACACGTTCTGGAATTTCTTGTCTTCATAGTCCATCAAGTATTGCATCAGATATTCATCAACTGGATCTGTGAAGAAAATAACCTGCAACAATAGATATAGAAGGTAAATAGAGAGAAAAAAAAAAGCCCTTCCTCGTGACTCAAACAAGTGGGAAAGTAACAAATATCCCTATTTAAACAAGTGCAAAGATTGAATATCTTTTATATGTACCTCATAATTTTTCTTCTTAAGCCGCTCAATGAATGGAGATTTTTCCAACTGTTCTTTGCTGGCTCCAGTAATGTAAAATATGTCCTTCTGCCCAGATTTCATCCTTGAAATGTACTGATCTAGTGAAGTCAATTTTCCATCTGACTTGGTGCTGCCAGAGAGTTCAAAGTTGGTCATTCAACCCCATGAAGGCGACTATAAGGACATTTAGTGCTGCCAATAAAACTAAACATAAATAGTACCATAAAATATGTTTACCTCTCAAATCTTAGGAGTTTTGCCAAACGATTCCTGTTAGCCGCATCTTCAATGATACCAAGCTTAATGGACTTGCCGAATTCATTCCAGAATCTAGTATATTGGCCTCTCTTCTCATCATCATCACTGGATTTCTCAAGCTCTGTTTTCGCATCAAAATTCAACACAAAGCATAAGTGAACAATTAATGCAAACTTAGTAACTCTCCCCCCCAGTTAGCATCACTAACTTTTACAAAAAAACAGCAAAACATGAAGCTCAAGTTGTTGGTTTTCAAGGGTTGGTATTAATGCAAGTTCAATTGGGATGCAGTAAACATGACATCAATGCACCACATAACAAATCGTACGCTCTGATTGAATACTCCCAGAATTGTACAAAGAAACTGCTTGCAAATATTAACAAAGAAGCAATTTTATGTGCACCATACCTTTCTTGTCTTTGTCATTGGACTCATCAGGATCTTCCTCAGCAAGTTTACGGATCATATCAAGGGCTTTCCGGATGAGCTTCTTCTTAATTGTCTTCAAACTGCTGTGTTGTTGAAGCATTTCTCGTGATACATTAAGTGGCAAGGTATCAGAATCAACAAGACCCTGATCATAAGATCATCAATGTAAAAACCAGATTTGGTAAGCATGTAAAAACCAGTTTTGGTAAGCATGTAAAAACCAATCTCATAAACTTAATTGTAAGAACTTAAACATATCCTGTATTACCTTCAAAAAATTCAGATACTTTGGCAAAAGCTCATCAAATTCATCTGATATGAAAACCCTTCTAACATACAACTTCAAGTTGGATTTATTGGCATTATAGTAGCTCTCATATAGATCATGAGGAGCCTTAGGAGGCACAAACAGGACAGCCTTGAATTCTACGTCACCTTCAGCGGTAAAGTGGCTCCATGATAAAGGCTTCTCATCACCAAAATCCTGTTGAAGAGTATACATATGTGCAATTGATGAATACACAGAATATGAAAGGTGATTTAGTTCCCAAAAACATTCTACAAGGTCATGCAACCATAAGAACATTACCTTGGCAAGAGAGTGATAGAATTTGGTGTACTCTTCATCAGTTACTTCCTTTGGATTGCGCAACCATATAGCTTTAACATCATTTAGAAGCTCCCATTCATAAGTAGTTTCTTTTATTTTCTTTGTCTTTGGTTTTTTCTCAGAATCTTCATCTTCATCTTCACTTTTCTCAGTTTCTTCCTTGGAGGATTTGCTTTCAGCTGTTCACAATCATTGGGTAAAAGCAGGGAGGCAAGAATATGTAAGAATATGCCTCGAACCAGATGAAATTTTAATGCTTAGAAATATAAGTAATTTCTGCTATCAGCACTAAAAGCTTTTACAATCATATTTGAGAAAAAAATTTGAATAATGGGTGCATACGTGATTCTTCCTCATCAGAGGACTCATCCTCATCGGCAGGAACCTCCACATCAACCTCTTTGCTTGCCCAGAGGTGGATGGGGAAGTTGATAAATTCAGAATATTTCTTCACCAACTCCTGCAAAAAAAAAAAAAAAACAATCATCAAATTATCATGGCACCATAAAACAAAAATCAGAACAATGCATTCAAGTAACAGAGATGAGAACGTTATTGGTTATATAATAGGCATAATTAAGAAGGGAGTAATAGTTTGTACCAGCACCCAGGAAAATGGGGAACCAACGTAAGTAAAAATTGAAATGAAATAAAATGGGGAACCACTTACTTTTAGTTTGCTCTCTTCCAAATATTCCCCTGCTTCTTCTCTAAGATGCAATCTAATTTCAGTACCACGTCCCAGTGGTTCATTATATGTATCCTCGGAAACTACAAATGACCCGTCAGCCTTTGACTCCCAAACATGCCTGAAACACAAGAAATTTATATGATCATCATATAACAGTTAAGGTGTGCCCCAAGAAAACTGTTAGCATAACAACATCAATGAAAGAGTAACACGTATTTTAAACACCTACTGTTTGTCATCATTGTGTTTGCTGATGACTTCCACATTATCTGCAACGAGGTATACAGAGTAGAACCCAACTCCAAATTGCCCGATAAGATTGAGATCACCACTTGTCTGCATCTTCTCCACAAAGGCTGCAAGCAAAGTAAATACGAATTAATCAGGATAACCAACACATAATTCCGCTGGAAATTTTCAGACTCAATATATAAAGCAATATGTACCTGAAGTTCCAGATTTTGCTATGGTTCCCAAGTTCTTGATTAAGTCCTCCTTTGTCATACCTATACCCCTGTCACGTATGGAGAGGATTCTCTTCTCCTTGTCTAATTTAATCTGCACAGGTTATTTACAATCCAACAAGATTCAATGACATATATCGCTTGGTATGCTTCATAAATTCAAAGCAAAGGAAGCAACATCCACTAACCTGTATTTGGAGGTTAGTGTCATCGCCTTCTCCCAAAACCTCCTTGTCTGTAAGGGCAAGGAATCTAATCTTGTCGAGCGCCTGAAATCGAGAAAAGTTTTCCGTTAGCATCGAAATCATGACATGTCAATGATAAAACATTGTACGAGATAAATTAGTGTCAAAGGTTTACATCAGAAGCATTGGAGATCAGCTCCCTGAGGAAAATGTCTTTGTTGCTATAGAGAGAGTGGATAATAATGTCCATGAGCCGAGACACCTCTGCCTGGAACTGAAACTGTTCCGCGTTGCTGCGGAGTGATCTCTTTGAGATTGACTCGGCCTCCCTACAGTGGCAGTAAGTAATACACATCTATTCAGAAACTGCTAAAGAGGCTTCAAATTCATAACACTCAGATATTGATAAACCTCTCACCTCTTAGCGACATCAGAGTCGGTGGATAGCCCATTGGGAACAGCCCCGATCTTGTCCTCAACCTTTGGTGGATCTACGAGCTCCTCAGAACTACCCTCTGCATTGGCCTGTAATTTCCGACCTGAAAAAACATAGATCCCAAAACCCTAATAAATTTTAACTTCCAAATAAGAATATCAAAATTTAGAAACATTTACTTCGAGCAATGCAGCATTGACTAATCAAGATCTATAGAAATGAACAGAAACATAGATTATGAAAACCCTAGGTTACCCTGATCCGGCAGGAGAGAGAGAAGGCACAGCAGAAGCAGAGCGGAAGGGATCGTCCACTTCCTCATCTTACTACTCCAACACACTCGAAGAAGTTGTTCTAGTAACTTCGCTCACTGAGATAATCCGTTTCAGTGCTTGCCAACCTCTCCTAGCTTAAGTTTTTATACAAAATAGCTCTGCTGTTTAGACGGAGAACGTCATGTTAACGGCAACTTGACTTTGGATTGGCATAGTTTTGCCAGCGTGGCGAACCAACGCTTCTTGATTTGTTTCTGGATACGTGGCTGGATTTTATTGGGCCTGCTCTGTTTCCTTGACGTGGAGACACAAGGAATTGAGGACGGGCCTACCGACGACTTGAGATTTCCAGTCTGCTTGACCTATCCGATGAAGCTTGTGCTGCCAACATGGATGATCCTACGGATAGAGTTTACTTCTTTTACGTGGCAGTTTATTATTGGATTTTGTTTCGTCCTTGACGTGGATAAAATCCAACGCTCATCGATTTTTGATTCTTCTGCTCGAATCTATCAAAGCCCAATTAAAAGAATAAGATTGGGCCTCTCAGATCTGCGTGAAAGTGCATACCAATTTTCCAATTTTTAAATTCAATATACTTTTGTGATGACTCACCACAACATTTTCACTCCTAGTTGAAAGGGCTTTTTCGTTTAAGAATCCCTGGTTGAAGGGTTTAAGTAGCTTCTCACTTCAGCATAGAGTGTTCTTTTTATATAACAAAATATAGAAAAGGAATATTCATATTTAATATATCTTTTCAAAACAACGTAGAGATTAATATAGGTACTCTGTTTTGTGAAGCAGTTAGGCATGTTTACTTATTAGAAATCGGGATAAACATGAATCAGAGCATTCAGGAATCGAAGTCAATCATTCCAATTAAGTTATTTACTAACTGCCACGAATTAGAATGAAAACAAAACGAATTCTCATTAAAACTATTTACTATTGTTAAGAATCAAAATCAATTTGATTACCAAAATGCCCTTGCAAAACAAATCCAATACCAAATTGTTCAACTACTTACACATTTTTTCAAATGATAAATTTTGTTGTTTTAAACAAAAAAATATATACATGAGAAAAGTTCTCTATTTTTTTTTCGTCGTTATTCAAGCTCTTTATTTATTTTTTTTTTTTCAAGTTCTGTAAAAATAATCATGTTTTATAAGTTTAATTCTTACTTCCTAGT
This sequence comes from Prunus mume, assembly GCF_029339155.1. Lineage (NCBI taxonomy): Eukaryota > Viridiplantae > Streptophyta > Magnoliopsida > Rosales > Rosaceae > Prunus > Prunus mume. The sequence continues at coordinate 14,891,046 of NC_142699.1, forward strand.
ATATCTAAATATATACAATTAAGTTAAATATATTTATGTTCAAAGAAAATAGCATAAATTATTTTTTTTCCCCAAAATATATGACGGCAATTTGGATAGAAAAATATCCATTCTGATTCATCCATGCCCAACAATACCATCTTTCCCATCTGAAATGCCATTGCCCCTATATCAGGAATCAAAATCATGATTATATGTGGGCCCAACATGCAAGTAAATAGAGGAGTGGTCTGGAATGAGTCTCATTCCCTTTCTAGGTAAGTAAACATGCTTTTAATGAAGTCATTTGTTAAGAGTTGGGTTGGACTAGTACATGATATTTAATCTCATATAATCAGTGGCAGAGCCATAGTGGGGTCGCACGACCTCTTGGAATCCATGGAATTAGGCTCTACTTGCTAGATGGGATGTCTCTGCAACATCTACTACCCAACGTCATTTTAGTCGTGCAATTTTTAAAAATAACCTAACTAAAACAATGCCGTTTTAGGCCAAGCCTTTAAAAAAAACCAAACATTTACCCCTCCAACCCATACCCGATAGTTAACCCTCCCAAACCCTGTTCCCGAACCCTGTCCCAATTAGATTACTCTCTAACCCCAATATAAACCCTAGTTAACCCTCCCAAACCTCTTCCCTTAATTGATATATCCTCTATATTTTTAATGAAATTGATATCCTAAATTAATGTTCTAAGCCCTAGAAAATTATCCTAAATTAATGTTCTAAGCCCTAGAAAATTATTAACGAATAGTTTGTCTAATTTGGGTAGTTCAAGTGCAAGAGCAAGACCGATTGAGTTAAATGGAGATATTGACAATTGTAGTTCGTATTGTTAGTTTTGCTATGAATTATGAATGGAAGTACTATATTTTTGTTTTTTAGTGTTATTTTTTTCTACAAAAGAATTCCGACATTTATACACCACGACCCTATGAGGTCACAATCCTCAATCCGCCAATACATATAACATAGGTTTTAACCGTCCGTAGTCTATCAAACAAAAAAAATCGATACAATAAATGGTTCTAACTGTTGGCGAGTCCTTACTTAGTTAGGATTTTGGTTCCTTACTATGTTATGATTTTACTTCCTATTGTAATTTAGATATATTTCATATTTTATTTAGAGTGAACATATATTTGTACTTGTATAAATACCTCAATATTAGAGAATAATAATAATATGAGTGTATCTTAGCATAACTGAATATTTACCCTACTTTGTTTGACATGGTATAAGAGTCTGGTTCTCTTGTGACCTATGCTTGTGTTCTTCTTGAAATTTAAGTGCTCTCATCCATTCCTCTTCAAGGGGGGGAGGAGGAGTGAAAGGGATATGTTTATTGACCTATCCCAATTACCTTGATGTATTTCCATGAAGATGTTGTTTTTTCTTGACTTCGACTACCCTTCTCTTCAGGGGAAATGAGGATTGAAGAGAAGTTGTGTCTGTGTGAATTAGCTAAAGTTTATATGGAAATAATTTATTGTTGCTATTGCCTATACTGCCATCCGTTGATATTACCGCTGTTACCATTTCCGTTATTGTTGTCATTGATGTTGACTTTGTTGGCTTCATTTTCTGTTGTTATGGTCACTGCCGATAATGTTGTTGTGTTTTGATCCGTCTCTACCATAACCCTAAACACTACTTATTTCCGCTGCACTATACACCTAACTTATAATCTTAATCCACCGCCGCCGACCTTGCTACTGTCATCACTGCCTACCTTGCTATTGCCTTACCATCCGCCGTGCTCACAGAGTTTCTATGTTATGCCTTATTTACTGCCTTACTCACAGGGGTTTATGTGTTATGTCTTATCTATTATCGTGCTCACATGACTTCGTGTTTTGCTTTACATACTTGTCATGCTCACGGGTTTCGTGTTCGCCTTATTCTTGCCGTGCTCATAGGGTTTCGTGTTCGCCTTATCTCGCATTGCTCACGTTTCGTGTTCGCTTTTATGTGTTCCGCTATGTGCCCTATTTTTTAGGTTTGCTCTTGTGTTTCCACTGCGGATTTTGCTTTAGTTTGTCACTTGTTTCACTCGTGGTTGACAAAAGACATTCTCTACAATTGGTGCTTTTCAAGTATAGTGTTTTGTGACTCGCTTGTCAAGTTTGGAGTGCAAAATATCTTTGCCCCAACTTGAGGGTGAATGTTGGCGAGTCTTTACTTAGTTAGGATTTTGGTTACTTACCAATTATTATTTAGTCCTATTGTAATAAAGATTTACTTCCTATTGTAATTTAGATATATTTCCTATTTTATTTAGAATTAACATATCTTTGTATTTGTATAAATACCTCAATATTGAAGAAGAATAATAATATGAGCGTATCTTAGCATAACTGAATATTTGCCCTACTTTGTTTGACACTAACCAGCCAATATTTATATGGACACACAGCTATTGTTTCTCAAATTGTCTAAAAGAATAACCGTTGTTTAATGTTGCATGTTTTTTATATTTTAATTTTATAGTTTCTAGGGTGGGTAGAGGAGAATAATTAAAGTAATTGCAATATTATACAAAGAATGTCGCTTATATTTCACTCTAATGTTTGTTTTACGCCTAATCTTTGTGGTCCCAAAACGGGTATGAGTTGGAGGGGCAATGTTTAATCTTGGAGCAGATAAGCTATATAATAATAATTTGTTATATGAAGTAGATACTACTGAATAAGTTAAGGTGGTGGTGCGGAATGAAGTTCTGTGTAGGAACAATGATATATAGCATCTGTATTATTTCTTTTTGCTGGCTGGAGTTACCAGTCTGACAGCATGAGTTATAAACACAGACATATGCATGCTCCTTTTTTGATTTAATTATGAGATAATAAATCATTTTAATATAGTTAAGGAGTTTAAATGAGGTTGTCAACTATCTGCTTCTGTCTCCCGGCTTTGTGTAATGAACAAGGTTTGACTTTTTTTTTTTAAATATAAGCGATAATTTAAATTATAAAGGGAGATAGTTTCTCAATATATCGTGTAAATTTGATTCAAGTGACTAATAATATGCAAATCAAGGCTTTTTTTTAAAACTGTAGTAGACCAATTGGCACCAAAGTTTGACTCTTAATAAGCATTTCACTTACTATTTTACCCAGTTAGGGGTCAGTGCCACCACACACTCCCCAACCCCATAGGCTTGGTTAATTTTATGAAACTGAATCCGATAAAGATGAAATACTTTGAACCATGCTTCGGTCGAAGCCTCCTCTGGATCTCAAATATTGCCTGCCTTTTAAGCCTTTCGAGAATGATACACATTCATCCATCTCCAAGCTTGAATTCGTTGCATCTGATTATGCAAGGTGTATGATCAAGTACCAGAACTTAGAAGATCAATGTACAAGATATTCGATAATTCTTTTTATTTTAAAAAAGACTTTAGAAGATCAATGCACAAGAGACTCAATTTGACATACAATTTTTTAAAAATAATTATTTATTTGTTTGCTCGGGACTTATTCGCCCTTTCCTTTTTGTTGGCCCCTAGCCCTAGTAGAAGAGTTTGGTCACCACCACCATCCAATAGGCCTATAATATTCACCATCGCACTTATACACTTTAATCCAACTTCATAATTAAAAAAACTGAGGAGGAAACTTTAAGCAACAACATCTATCCAAGCAAAATATAATTTGTGGTGAATTGCTCTGAGACATGTCATGCTTACATTTGATTTTCTCATCCACCAATCTTTATTATTAAGTCCTCAATTCAATTTTACTTCCAAAACTCTCCCTGAAAAATCAGGTGGGCCAATGTCATTGTACCTTAGGAAAAGTAAACAAGATGAGAGAAGCACGTTGTGCAGCCAACGACGTCGTTGTACTGTCTAACATAACTCCAATAGATTGTTTGGCAAGTCTGGTACAAGTACAACCACGTAAGAAGCTACTATATCTCAAAAAGAAAGACAGAAGTTGACACGTGGTGGTATCATCTTGTTTGATTTAAAAATAGGCAAACGTACGACAACAAAGATGATACCTTCCACTTTCCCTTGCAAGAAACGCTCAAAAATCTGAAGATAAGCTCAACATTCAACATTTTGCCATCATGACAGCTGACTGATCAGATTTGAGATACATCCATACGACTGCGTTTTGATCCTTGTAATTAAACACCCAACAGTCCCAAGAAGACCGATTCTTGACTTAAAACCCCTTCCAACAAGTTTTCAATTTCCTCCAAAAGCAGTCCAGATTTGCGTTTATCAGAAGCAACCTTTGAATTTTCATTAATTCACCTGTAAAAGTGGACCCCCTTTTATTTATCTTTTAAATAGCCGCCACCCCAGACTTGTCAAAGAGCTAATAATTAGCCGATCAGTGTCTCTCAATTCTCAACAAGGCAGGCTGAGGCAGATGGCGGTTTCTGATGCAGTGGCTGGGAACTTGACGACGATCTACGTGGCAGTGATCACGGGGATCAAGGCGTATGGGGTGGTGTTTGGTCAGAGCTTCAGTGGTGGCTTTGTGTTAATCGTGTCCACCATCGTGGTGTGCCTTATCCTGATTGCGACTCTGACGTGGGACGTGTCCCGTAAAGCCACGTATGCAATCCGGCGCGACCATTCTGTTCATGTCCACGACATGTGCAAGGGTGGTATTTGCTGGCATGGTGTCGCCGTCCAGTCGTCGGCTTCTGAGGTCCGGCTTAGGCTCCCGCACCAACTCAGTTACGGCTCGTCGTTAAATTGATAGCAGGAATCTCGAAGTGGGTAAAATGTCTCTTTCTTGGTCGTTGATGTGTTGATGTGTTGATTTGTTTGCGTTTATCTACGAACGACGTACATGGAGGGTTTTGCTTTTTGGATCGAGTGAGGAATATGATTGTGTATAAATAATTAATGCGGACAAGGTAATGCAATTGTGTGTTATAAATAAATATCGGGCTCACACTTCTCTCTTTAATTAACAGTGGACAACTGCAAGAGTTTGTTGTAAATTAAGCATTGTTTGTTTTCTCTCCAATAAACAAATAAATAAATGAACATATATTTGTCCCAACAAAATTACATTACTTCAAACATGACGGTGGCCATGGTTCCACTGTGTGGATGACATTGACCACGGCAGTTAATTATAGCATAAGTCTACAAACAACACCACGGCCTCCACGCCGTAGTTAAATTAGTCACGGCCGACCATAATCAGATCTTCTTTTTCTCTTTTTCACTTTTCTACGAGTGTTAAGATATAAGATTGTACTAATTTTTCTGTTAAAACAGGAACATATATATTCACGGGTGAGTCAGTCTGGTGATGGCAAATCCTGTCCTGATCAACTCGGATAAGATGTAATCACGCCATGCTTCCATTCGATTTACTTCCCTGCTAGACAAAGTGGAAAGTTTTTTCAAAAAACAAAGCCACTACTACTAATAGTTTTCCTCTCACATCTCGCACTATTTACGTAACAAATCAAGGGTATTTTGGAAGGAATGGCCTAATATTTTGTCAACATAGAAAGAAAAACTAATACAACCCAGGAACAACTATACTATTATTTGTTAGATGTGACATTATTAGAATTGGAAAATATAACTTTTTTTGAAATGGAATTAGAATCCCCTAATTCTCATCCAATCTGTCCGAAAATCACCTCTAGCACTAGCTCACAATAAAAATTGAAGAAATTATATGCCAAATCTCGTTGGGTTGGACCAAAATGTAAAAAAATTAAAATTATTATATGTTGTAAAAAAATTTGTTCCCAAGGTTGGGCTCATCTATATAGCCTAGGGAAGGTAAGTGTTAATGTAGGGCCAGTTTGGAATTGTTGTCACTTAAAAAAAAAAGTTGCTTATGATGTGCTTTGAAAATAATTAATTATAAAGTAAAGTAGCTCTATATTTGGTAAACAATATCTTTAAAGTGTTGTTAGTACAAAAAACACTCTCAAAACTGTTTGGTAAATTTTAATATAAAATTGTTGTAATTGTGAATAATAAATAAAATAGACATCATGTTGAAGTGTTATACACTAATCATATGGTGGTAGTGGTGGGGGTGAAGATGACGATGGAGGTGGTGGAAGTGGAGGTGGAGGTGGAGGTGGGGGTGGTGGTAGTGGCAGATGAGGATTTTGTGGTAGTGGCAGTGGCAGTTACGGTGGTGTTGGTGGAGTTGGATGTGGAGGTAGAGGTGATGTCATTTTTAAAAATTAATGATGTTATTTTGGGAATAAAAAAATTCATTCAAGGCTCATTTATGGTTATTTTGAAAAGCACTTTGAAAAGTAGAAACTTGCTTTTAAAATATGCTATCAAAAGGCCACTGCTTTTAAAATGATGGAGATATTTTATTTTTACCAAATATCTTAGACTGCTTAACTTTAAAGTGAAGCATGTTTTGGGCAAAAAAAAACAATCCTAAACAGGGTCGTAATTCTACCTTTGCCAAAAAAAAAAAAAAAAAAAAGAAAAAGAAAAAAAGTGTTCAAATGTGGTCAAAGGCGCTTTCCCTACCGTGCGTATTGGGATATTTTTTACCACTAAAAATTGTTAATTTGGTATTGAATTCACTTTTATTAATTTTCAATGGTTTGTTGTTATTTTAAATTTTATATAGAACATACATTTTTTATTGCTAAAATCATACATTTTGCGGATTCTTTATGCTGAGGGAGGGGATGATATAATTGTAATTATTATTTTTTTGGATCAAAGAATGAACATTTTAGGGTTTGTTGGTTTGTTTACTATGTTACACTCACTCATCTTATTGAAAAACCCTTTCTCTAAATTTTTTTTTTGGGGTCAAATTCCATTTCTCACTTATTAGTTATTGCATTTACGGTACCAACCACCTTCTACGCCCATATAGACCGCTAATTGTTTTGTCCTGAAAACTTTTTTGGGTCGAACATTGTTGTCCAATTTACATCATCAAATTACACCCATCCAACGGCTCAAAACGCAAGGCAAGCAACCACCCAGAAACACCAAAGCGTTTCCCGCACACAATTGACACTCTCGGGGTACAGGTCCTCAAGAATCTAATCTGCAGCGCCCACTTTCCTCGCTCCTCCTTCTTTCGTTTGTCGTACAAGGTCTTTCTTGGCCGTATCGGACATCTTCAAAACCGACACGCAATGGCTGAAACTCCATCTCAGTCGCCACCACGATCTGTGCCGGAGGCGGAGACGGAGACGCTGCAGTACTGGTGCTACCACTGCAACAAACGCGTGTCCATCGAAACCCTCGCCAATCTGCCGGACATCATCTGCCACGAGTGCAAGAACGGGTTCGTCGAGTCGATCCCGGCTGTGTCGTATGAATCGACGGATCAGGTTGACGACCCGACTTTCTTCCGCCAAGTGCTCCGTTTAATCGCTCAAGCGGCGCGTGAAGAGGACGCTCCACCACCGCTGCCACAAAATCCTTTGCCCGAGGATGATTTCTTCAGGATTGAGATGGACGGGTGGGACAACGACGAGGACGAAGACGATGCGCACAGTGTTGAGTTTCACAACCAAGGAGGTGAGGAAAACGAAGAAGCCGGAGAGGAAGTAGAAGACGAAGAAGATAGATCGGATAACGAGGATGAAGAGAACCAGGAGGATCAGCTAGAGACCGATGAACAAGACGTGAGACGACGTCGTCGCGATGTGCTTCGTCTCCGCATCCAAGACATTGCGACCCGAGCAAGTACCGGTAGGAACCGGATTCTGGACTGGGCTGAGATCTTGATGGGACTGGAGGACAACTCGATCGAGTTCCGGCTTGAGGTACCCGAATCGGACCGATATATCGGCAATCCCGAGGATTACGTGGACGCAGCTGGCTATGAGGCTTTGTTGCAGACCTTGGCTGAGAGTGATAACGCTGGAAGGAGAGGGGCTCCACCGGCGTCCAAAAACGCCGTATCTGAGTTACCGACGGTCAAAATTGCGTCGGAGGATGAGGCCTTAGTGTGCGCCATATGCAAGGATATGGTGAATGTTGGTGAAGTGTCGAAGAAGCTGCCATGTGGGCATGGGTACCACGGTGATTGCATTGTGCCTTGGCTGAGTTCCAGGAATTCTTGCCCGGTTTGCCGGTTCGAGCTGCCCACCGATGACCCTGAATACGAGGAGCAGAGGCAGAAGCAAACTGTGACTATCAGTGCAGCCGGAGCTTCCGGTTCTGGTGGAGGTAATTCGGTCTCCCATTGATTCGAATGGGTATCAGTGTTTCTGCTATTACAACCCTCCTCCCCGTGTCATTTTTCCTTTTTCTTTTTGTATTTGTAATTTATTTACTTGCGTTTGTTTGTTTGTTAGTTTAGTAGACGATTCTAAGAAGAAATTGAGATCTGTTTTCATTTTTTTCGATTTTCTTCTGGATGTAAATAATAATTTAACTCAATTTGCTGGTGGTATTTGCTCATGTTTAATTTTCTATGTCTTATCATATATGCTACAATATACAAGGACTGCTTCTTTCTCTTTAAGTTGTTATTTTGTGCTTGAAAGAGTATTAAGTTCTGACTTACTGTTTGTCCAAAATCGTCTTGTTTAAACCCCTTGTTTTTGTTTTTCTGATTCAGAGACACTGCAAGCTGCAATTTTCTGATTCCGTGCTTTCCACAGTTGTAATGCATCTCTGGAAGTGTATGGTCTAGAGTCTTGAAAATGGATGAAATTAATTTGATTTGTAAATTTGTGTTTTACTTCGATATGCATCGCCCCTCTTTGTCATGAGAGTTGTGTGTGGCGGGACCTCTTTTAAAAAAATGTGATAATGGTACCTTTTTTATATAGATGGATGCAAGGAAGCGCTGTCAGGTAAAGAAATGCTTTGCTGCTGAGTTGTTGGCAAAATCCAATTGATATGATCTGCTTTATTGTGTGCTTTGCTCTGCTATGCAATTAACTATCTAGGCATTTTCCATGTATCTAATGTACTGATTGACCCTGAAATTGAAATTTGAATTAGAGTGTTACCAGTAAACTTCTTCCGCATTTCTGTTCAGAATCCGATGGCATCATCTTTTACCATTTGTTTTCAAATAAAGCAAGGCTGCTGTTTCTTTATTTGGTAAGCATAAACTTCTTGTAATAACTCTTTATTCTCTGTGCATTTGGTCATCATAATATGAACGCCAATAGAAAAATATTATACAAGCTGAAGAACAATCGACTATATCTTTAGAATTTTGAGTCGTCTGACTCAAATGATATCGAGCCAAAATGGAAAGGGATGAGATACTGCAACAATTGATGTCTGATATGAGAATGCCTCAAGTCAGTCCAGCTAGACTGACAAATTGGTGGAAGAAGTTGTCCCTTAAGGTGAACCTTCCAATTGGAGCATCCACTTTACTTCTTTGAATCACGAAGTTAACTAAAAGGCATGTCTTGGAGTTTATAGCAGTCGGGGAAGTTCTGTTAGTAGCTAATTGGCGGGCCGAGAGCATGTTTTGTTAGTTTGCTTGTTTGCCAAAGACTCGTTAGTAATTGCAATGTCATTTTAGAATGTGCTTGAATTTTGTTTTGATGAGGTGAATTAATCGTCAGTTTTGTTATTGATACAAGGTTAAACTGATGATCATCAGTATAAACGATGGTAGTATTTTCAACTAGGGTTCATCCTTGCACACACTGTATTTTGAAAGAAGCACAAATCATACAATTGATTGACGCTCTCACTTCAATCCTGCAGTTTTCTTTTGCAAAATCACCGATGCAAATTATATTTGGGCACATTGAGTTGGGTGAGAAACACTCTAGCTTTCACTTAAAATTAAGATTTTTCGGGGAAGGTCACACGTTGGAGTTGGATTGGAAGTTGTCCCGTCTTTTTCTTTCGGAATACTTCACCTCGGGCTCAAGTTGATCTGGTCGAATAGGAAGCAGCGAGGAAAGTTTCTACTTACACAGACATATATAATGCAACTAAAGTCTTTTTTATTTTTTTTTGGGTCAAGACCAAAGTCTTTTTTGTACCACATACATAGCATCGAATTCGACGCCACAGCACGCCGGGTTTTTACCAAAAAAAAAAACCAATTTCATAAACATTTTATGAGGATTTAAGTCAACATTTTGGTTTCGTCAAAATTTCCTTACATTTTAGATAAAATGCAGCTTGATGAATTAATCATTTTTCAAACCGGAAAAAAGGAAAATAATCACTTTAATGCCTGAATGACAACGCCATTGAGAGGCCATTGCCCATGACATAAACTTCTTCTTGCTTGGCCCAAAAAGCTAAAGGGCAAGTCCGAGTCATTCCATAGCGAGAGCTTTATATGGCTTTTAAATGAGGTTATATTTCTTAATTGTCAGATTAGATTAATAAATTTGATCCCTAACTAATTTGATCAAACCCACGCCTACAATAAAATTCTTGCTTCCACTTCAGCCCTGCTTACTGGGGCTTCCACTTCACCACGTCGTCGTTTGGATTGTATTGCCTACCTTCTCTAAAACCCTAAGCCATATCCATAAACCCTAAGACTCAACTCATCCCTGACCCCGCATTAGTTCTCCATTACAATGGCTCCGAGTTTCGTATTCGAGCCCCCAAGCGACGAAGAATATTCCGATGCCGAAGAAGAAGAACAGCAAGAAGAACAACAGGAGGAAGAAGAAGAAGAACAACAAGAAGGTGTAAAACCCCCGCGACCTCGCCATTCTCAATCCCCATGGGACTTTGCTGCGTACTCCGAAACAGTCGCCGAAGAACATGCTCGTCGAAGCACCACGTCCGTCGATTTCAAGATCTCCAAAGCCCTGCAACAACGATCCGTCCCAATCTCAGACCCCATTTCCGACGACGGTACTAGCTCTGGATCCGAGTCCGACAAACAGGTACCGGCTTCTATTTCTTTTGATTACTGAAACTCTTTCAATAAATTCAATTATATAATTTTTTTGAAATGAATCTTGTTTGGTGTTGGTTATTTAGGAAGATTATAAGCCAGAAGATGATGAAGGCGATGATGCCACTAATGTCAGTGACAGTAAGTCATTTTTCTCTCCCTCAGACGGAGCGTCGTTTAATGCAAATTCGTTTATGGAGCTCAATTTGTCACGTCCTTTGCTTCGGGCGTGTGAGAAGTTGGGCTATACCAAGCCGACTCCAATTCAGGTCTCCAATCCTATTCCGCTAACAATTGATTACTTGTTACTTTCGTAATTTCATACACATCGTTTGAGTTTACTGAATTTTTGGGTTTTTTTATGTAGGCAGCGTGCATACCATTAGCTCTGACCGGGCGTGATATATGTGGGAGTGCAATTACTGGTTCTGGGAAGGTAAACCAGTTCTCCTTTCAGTAAAGTAACCATTACAGTTAGGGTTAGGGATTGTGTTAGTCGCGGTAGTTGTGACGAAATTGTCTTAGTTCATGCAATGACTGATCTTCCTATTTCATCTCAATCTGTTAACGCCTTTGTTCCTGGAATATTTTCACAGACCGCTGCCTTTGCCTTACCTACTCTGGAGAGACTATTGTTTCGCCCAAAGCGGGTACCAGCTATAAGAGTCCTTGTTCTGACCCCGGCCAGAGAACTGGCAGTTCAGTATGTGTTATTTCTGTCCTTGGTTATTTTATTTAAACGTTATATATATTTATCCACCTTTTCTCCTATTTAGTGCGGATTACATTGTAAATGGAATTGGTTGACAAATTGGTAGAAATTTAAGTATGAGCTAGTCAATCTAATACTTACTATAATATCGTATTTTGTCTTATATTGGTTGTTCAGACAAGATGGCTTGCTTTTTGAGGAGTTCCCTTTGTAAAACATCATATAATTTTTCTCCTTTGGTCTTGCCTTGTTAGTTTCAATCTAATTTCTGGTCATGGTTTCAGGGTTCATAGTATGATTGAGAAACTTGCCCAGTTTACCGATATCAGATGTTGCCTGGTTGTTGGAGGGTTGTCATTAAAGGTTTGATTTGCATTCATTTCTTAATGCCTTAATCGTCATATTCGTGGTTTGAGGTTGGATTGCTTGCATCAACTGTATTAGGTCAAATATTTGTACTCAAATATGACGACCTTGTAGTAAGCGCAAAAACCACATTGTACCTCTGAATGGAAAAAATTAAGGGAGTTTCACTAAAACACCCAAAATGGGGGTTGAAATTATAAAAAAACCCAAGCACTATTTAAACATATAAACACACCCAAAACCCATCATTACACACACTCAAAACCCATTTATAAACACACCCAAAAAGTTGACTTTGGGGTTGATTTTGGGTGTGTTTCTATGTTTAAATAGTGCTTGGGTTTTTTTATAAATACATGTCTAGGATTGGGTTTATTTATAAATTTGTAAAAAATTAACATATTATATGAAAGTGAATGAAATGATGATCCACATGAAGTGCATCTGCCCATGGGGAGCATTACATAATGCTTGCCTACGAAATGTTTTTTTAATTGCTCTTTAGCTCATCTTTTTTTTTTCCCTTTCACAAAAATATTGAAGTAATTCCATGTTTTATCAGGCACAAGAGGCGGCCTTGAGATCAATGCCAGATATCGTTGTGGCTACACCTGGACGCATTATAGATCATTTACGTAATTCTATGTCTGTGGATTTGGAAGATCTCGCTGTTCTAATTCTTGATGAGGCAGATCGCCTTTTGGAGGTTGGATTTAGTGCTGAGATTCGTGAGCTGGTATCCCCTTGCCCCTTTCTTAAAAAGTAGAATGTGCTGTTTTGTCTTACAATTTTTTTAAATTATTAAACAATTTCTAATCATTAGTGTATATGCAGATTCGTGTATGCCCCAAAAGGAGACAAACCATGCTATTTTCAGCTACGATGACTGAAGAAGTTGATGAACTTGTCAAACTTTCTCTGACCAAACCAGTACGCCTCTCAGCTGACCCTTCTGCGAAACGTCCAGTGACACTAACTGAGGAGTAATTCATTTATACTCAATATTCCAATTTGCTCTGATCAATATTTTTTTGAACTGTTGCACCATTTGACTTTATAATTCAGTCATGAGTACATGTATGTTGAAAAACATGTTTGTGTATGAGTTATGTCATATTTTTGTCTGCATCATTTTGACTGTCATGTAGGGTGGTTAGAATACGACGAATGCGTGAAGTAAATCAGGAAGCAGTTCTACTTGCATTGTGTTCAAAGACATTCACTTCCAGAGTGATCATATTCAGGTTTGTAGTATATGTGTAAATCGCTATTGTCTTCATACTTCATAGTAAGCAATTGCCTTTAAGCTCCCTTCCTCTTGTCTTCTAATATCTTTTGTTAATTTTGTATATTCTTTGCAGTGGTACAAAACAGGCAGCACACAGGTTGAAGATATTATTTGGGTTAGCTGGCTTTAAAGCTGCTGAGCTTCATGGCAACCTTACTCAAGTCCAGCGCCTAGATGTTAGTAACTTGTGTGCATAGGGGAACAGTTTGTTATTTGTGTTATTTGTATAACGTGTTAGTGAAGTATTCTCGGATATATAATATTATAATGTAGAGAAGATTGTTGAAACCTGTTGGATATACATTTGCTTTCCAGACGAGCTTTTTTTTATTTTTTATTTTTTCCTGTATTAATCTTTCAAATTCTTTTCTTTTATTGTTTATGTAGGCATTGGAACTTTTCAGGAAGCAGGGAGTTGATTATTTGATTGCAACTGATGTGGCTGCTCGTGTAAGAACAAATTCTCAATTTTTTTTTTCCTGTACATTAGTATTTCCAGGTGTGTGCATCTCTTAGTCAGTAATTCCTTTGTGGCCAAACTTGGTAACGATTTCTACCCTCGTTTTTCAGGCAATTGATTCCCGTAATAATAATAATATATTATTATACTCTACCACCCATTTATTTATTTGTGTTTTTTGTATCTGTGTATTTGGTGGGGAGTGGGAGAGAAGGGTGAATTTGTTGGAGTGTGGTCTCTTCTTCCCCCTTCATCTTGACTTTCAAGTAAAATACATAAGTTCTGCTTCCTTATGGAAATTAATGAATCTGTTTTTTATTTTATAGGGACTTGACATAATTGGTGTTCAAACAGTTATAAACTATGCATGTCCTCGTGACCTTACAAGGTAATAACTGAGACTCTTAACAGTTGCCATGTATTCATGCATTCACCTGTCCTACCATACACTGTTGCTGACTTGCATGTCCCGTTTTATTGTTTGTGCATGTATTCTTCCACTTTATTCTTGTTTGTGCATCCTTGTGAGTTCAATCTCTTTTGTTTCTTTGTGCAGCTATGTTCATCGCGTGGGTCGTACAGCAAGAGCTGGCAGAGAAGGATATGCTGTTACTTTCGTGACAGACAATGACCGATCACTTTTAAAAGCCATTGTGAGCATCATGTTTTTCCTTATTTTGTTCTTGGACGAGTTTCTTCCTTCGTCCTCAAGTTTTCTAAGTCCTCCAATTACTGCTTCTTGTTAAAGGAGGATCATGATTTCTGGAATTTACATTTTCATATTTAATGTAATTGTTATTGTAACCTTTCTGTAACTCAGTGGAATTCAATTTGATAGGCAAAAAGAGCTGGTTCAAAGTTGAGGAGTCGAATTGTGGCAGAACAATCAATTACTAAGTGGTCTCAGATAATTGAGCAGATGGAAGATCAAGTGGCCACAATTTTTCAAGAAGAGAGGTTTCTATTGTTTCGTTAGGTTTTTACCTATTTACATGTCTTCCCTAGAACTAATTAGATGCCAAATATATGCAGGGAAGAGCAAGCACTAAGAAAAGCTGAAATGGAAGCAAACAAGGTATTTAACACCACTCCGCCCTCGCTATATAATTGTCGTCTTTTTTTAGAGCGCAATAAACAATCAGAAGGTTTTACATTGCCCTTCTTTTGGGAACTTTGATGTTGCTACCAATGCATTGTTTGGAAGGTTGATGCTATGTATATAATTGCTACTATGATTGTTTGTGGCCTTTAATGCAGGCAGAGAATATGATTGCACACAAAGATGAAATTTATTCGCGCCCCAAAAGAACCTGGTTTGTAACAGAAAAGGAAAAAAGGATTGTAATGAAGGCAGCTAAGGTGATTTATTGATGCACTGTATTTGTCTTATGTTGACATGCGTTTGTTCAGTCATATACAATGTGGTTGATTTGGTTCATGGATGCCTGTTATTTGCATGGATTGTTTTATAGACTACAAATTTGTGTTATATAAGAAAGACGCATTTGCAAACACCATTACAAATGCTTCCGATATGGCCAATTGGGAACCATTTGTATTGTTATCTACCTGCCGTGTTTTCTGATTTGATAATTCAATTTTCAGTTACCACCTGTCCTGTTCATGTGTCACTAGGCTCTATTGTATTTGTATGCAATATAAAGAACTTTATTATGCCCACTCTGTAACTTAATAGGGTATGTCTAAACTTTTTGTTTCTCTTTTGAATGCCAAATGAAATAAAAAAAGTGGTCATTCAAATTGTAGTAAGACCAAATTAATCTTCAAATTTATTATTCTTTCCAATGTGCTGGTTTTTTGTTCTTTTTTATAATAGGAGTAAGAAACACTTACAGCTGTTTTAGATCTTCACTGTAGTCTTATTTTTCTATAGGATGACTTGTTTTCTTTCTTATTATGATTTTTTTTTTAAATGTGTTTACTTGACAAAGTAAAGGTATGATGCTGTAACATTTTTTTCTCCTGCTGGCAGGCATCCAATGAAAGTGAAAAGCACTCTGGAAATGAGGTAATCAGTGCCCAACAAGCTGAAGACTTAAAACTGAAAGAAAAGAGGAAGCGGGAGCATGAGGTGATATAATCCTAGATTTTTTTTTTTCTATTTTTTAATTAATCCAAGTTAAGCATGTAACATGGTAAGTTTGTGGAGCAGAAAAATTTGCCTCGAAAGAAGCGAAGGAAATTGGAAGCAGCCAGGGAAATGTTAGAAGAGGAAAATCAAAATGAAAAGTCGAATGTATGTCTCTCTCTCTCTCTCTCTCTCTCTCTCTCTCTCTCTCTCACACACACACACACACACACACACACATGCCTTTCTCATGCGTTCCTGTGTTGTCATCTTAGTTTAGGTCAAATTAAAATAGCCAGAATGTTCAGTTTTTTGTCATCTTAGTTTTGAGTCTTACTATATCGGCCTGAGTGATCCTGCATGAGGGCCAGTCCTGGATCCCGGATACCAAGATTGGTCTCTGAGATCATACATATATATGATTAGTTAAATAGTGTGTGTGTGGTTTTTTGTCATCTTAGTTTTGAGTCTTACTATATCGGCCTGAGTGATCCTGCATGAGGGCCAGTCCTGGATCCCGGATACCAAGATTGGTCTCTGAGATCATACATATATATGATTAGTTAAATAGTGTGTGCGTGTGTGTGTGTGTGTGTGTTTTGTTACGGTGGAATAATATGCATAAACAGAGAGGTTATCAAATAACACAAGTATTTGGTTAGTTGGTGTTTGTGAACTTTTTATGCTTGAGGTCTGAGGTTCTTGATAGTGATTATTTATTTTTATATTAATGAAAGAGCCAAGTGGGTTTGCTTGATCTGGTCCCTTGCATTTCCCTTTGTGAAAGGCATTCCATGGCTAAAGAACAGTTCGATTTCGTCAGTATGATTTTCAAAATTCTCCTGTATGTGGTATTGCACCTCCAGGTAGGGGGATTTCTTCATAAAGCTCAGCATTTAACAAAAAAAACTTCGATTATTGTATATATTAAGTAGATAGGTTAGAAGATGGTCAAAGATACTGTACCTCTATGTCCGTGTTGTGCTTTTCTCTAAGTTTTAATGTAATCATAAAGCTCAACATTTAGAAAAAAAAAAAAAAACTTTATGATAGAATATATTGTGTAGTTGCACACAGTGATCACTATGTAAGAAATTGCAGGGTAGTGGAAAAAGTAAGAAGGAGAAGACTGGAATGCCACTTGTTGACGTGGCTTACCGACGGGCAAAAGCTGTGAAGGCTGCAAAGAAGGCAACAGATGCTGGCAAGGTTGTGAGGAAGCCTAGCAAGAAGTCTAGTAGTACTCCGCAAAGAACTCAGTCAAGGACAGATGAGATGCAGGACCTGTTCCAGAGCGACATGAGTCAAAGGAAGCAGAACAGAAAAAGCAATGGAGCCGGAAAGAAAAAGTCCACAAATTCTTTTAAGAGCAAGTCAAGGTATGAATCACCTTAGCTTGTGATTAATATACTTGTTTCGGCTTTAATTTGCACCTTCTTGAGCATTGTATTTGATATATATATAATTTATATTCTACATTTAGTTAAATTTTGGATGCTTATTTCGGCTAACGAAAGTCTTGGAGAAATAGATCTGTGGTTAAGTCACTCCAAAACTGAGCTGAATGTAGAGCATAAATTCTATATTTAGATTGGCAGATGAGCGAGGACATAAATTCTATACATAAATTTACAGGAACATCTCATCCTGATGGGAAATAAATCATTTAGGCTCTTGTTTGGTTAAAGCCTGGCAGCATGCATTGTAGTCCTTTAGGGTAGGGAGGTTTTGGAAAAATAAATGAAGTAAAGGTCCTTTATGCAACATTGAATTGTAGTAGCACTAGTGGCTCAAATGTTCGTATTTTCTAGTTTCCATAAACAAAGGAACTTTAATGGTACACTTGAGGACACGTTTTGAGCCAATCCTTTATGTCCACCACAAAGTGACATATGTCCTCTATATTTTAATTGTCAAAACAGTTCTTTTTCCCCACTGTTACTGAACCCCTAGGTGTTTTACCAAAACAGAAAAAAAAATAATAAAAAAATCCCATTGTTTTGTTTTTCACTTTGATTTTTCTCAACCTTTAAAAAAAAATAAAAAATTTCCTTCCTCTGTCAAGGTAAGGTGGAGTTCCTTTATCACCTCATCGCATGAATGATATTTCATGTATATCTGAATTCTGTAATAATTCTTCTCTGTTTCGATTTCTTTCTTCAGGTACAAGCGGAGGTAGCTCCATCAAGCCTGCAATGAATCCCCTATACCATGCAAAGTGTGATTGGTTTCTTCAAAGGGGTACTGAGGAGCAACTGAGCATGTAACCGGCTTGTGCTAGAAGAATATTTAATGTAATTTAATCGTGCTTGGTTGCCTGTCTCATGTATATCTGCATTAATACAGTTAATTTGTTTAATTTTTTAAGCATTATTCGTATATCTACATTAATAATCATGATTTGTTTTAATAAAGCAGTAATAATAAAAAAGTAACTAAAATAGAAATTGATATTATAGTGGATAAAGTTCTGGAAATTGTTAATATAAACTTTCGTCCGAAACAAATAACGCCTTTCATTTTGTACATTGCTGCTATATAAAATGCTCTCCTGGTAAAGGCAAGAATATGAAATGAGGCCCTCGTATAGTCCATGAAATAAAGTCGGTCCCCTCATTGTTGGACAGAGATTCATTATGGCCCAAAAAATTTAATGGGAACCCAATCCCAAGTCGAAATATAATGGCCCACAGCAAGGCGCAATTGTTGAAATCGCTGCCCAATAATGTGACGAAGTTTTAGATAGCGACCCAATACTAGGCCCAAATATGTAAATGGCAGCCCAATAATAGGCCTAAGTTCATCAATAGCTGCCAATGAAAGGCCCAATTTTAAAAGGAGGCCAACGATATAAAATGTGGCCCAATAAGAGGCCCAATAATATAAATGGTGGCTCAATAGGAGGCTCAATGAGATCATTTGCGGTCCACTAAGGGGCCCAATGATCCAATAGCAGCCTAATACGAGGCCCAATAATATAGATGATGGCCCAATAAGAGGCCCAATGTTTTTTAAATTGCGACCCAATATATGACCCGAATAGTTAAATGGCGAGGCTCAATTATATAAATGGTGAGACCCAATGATATAACTGGCGGCCTAGTAATAGGCCCAAATGTTTTAAATGGCAACCTAATAATGGGCCCAAATAGTTAAATGGCTGCCCACAAATATGACCAAATTTTAATAGCGGCCCAAATACTGAAATTGAGGTCCCCAATGACTAATACAAGAATTCTGTAGTGAGGGCTTTATATTGGTTTTTAGGTGATGCCTTTTCTTTTAACTGTTGGTTAGCCTGATTCAACGATTAAGAGAATGATCTCAACTAAGGCCACATATAAAGCCCTCACTATAGAATGACTCTAGACTAATATATGCGGAAATCATATATTGGGCCTATATCTTATTTGTGGAACTGGATAGTGGGCCAAAAACATAGCTAACAGCCTTTAACCCACTGAAATTGGGCTGACTGGGTGTTGGGTTGGAATGGCTCTGTTAAGAGTAAATATAAATTTAGAGTGTTACTAAACGAGCCTTAAAACTAACTGAGTACACCCTAATATTTAAATTAAAATGTAAAATGAACTAAGTACAGCCTATTTAACTACCAAAGATACCCCAGTACATCCTAATATTCTCTCTCCAAAAAAAAAAAAAAAAACATTCATCTCCCCACAATCCCTTTTTCTCCATACTTTGATTCTCGAAGTTTTTAACTGTACAATCTGGACAAATTGTTCTTTTTGATATATCCAAAATCTAACTAATGATACAAAAACATTCAACTGAATTCTTTGATATTGATCCTAAATCAAATAATGAGTAATACTCAGGTAGTGAATCACTCTTGTTAAAATACTCAATTTTGCAGCTTCGGATTTTTAAATTTTTTCCCAAAAAACACAGTATTTTATGCCGTCTGTTTTCATTGCCTTACTTGCTGATAGAAGTCCCAATATGATTCGTGTGGCTACTTTTGTGGAGGGAAATTGGAAAAAACAAGGTTTTACAAAGGGTTTCAAATATTATAGGAAATTTCTTGAATTGAAAGATGAGAAAAATGAAAAAAATTACACGATTGAAGAAGAGTGATTGAAAGGAGAAGAGGTTCTGTTGGGCTTGGTTTTAAGAGTTCGGCTGTCCAAATGCTAAGATGGAGAAGATAAGTGTAGGGAAAAAAAAATATGCTGTGTCATGTTTTAGATGGTTTTTAAATGATAAGAGAAAAAACAAGCAGAAAATCCGCATTAATAGAGTGTAATTATTAAAATTATATTTGTTTCATAATTTAATATATCCTTTTTAATCATTTTATATTATAATAAATTAGTAATTTAATAAATAATTTGACAGTACTCTTTTAATTTTAGAATTCGTTTAATAACACCCTAAATTTAATCCTTAATTTTTTCTGTTTCCGGTAAACTCACTTATTAAGAGACCCTCCTCGTAATCAACACTTAAATAATGTAGGAATTTGTTCCTATAATTTCTGTGATATACATGGAAGAAAAATTACAGCTACACGTACCAAAGTCTCCTCCTATGTTGCAAATGGCCTTCTATGAAACACAGGAAGATAAAGAAAAGGGCAAAAAAAAAAAAAAACCAATAAATAAAAACAAGACCCTAATTCTTCCTTCAGCAATTAATCACATAAATCATGTTACCTTGATAATTTCCTCCAACTTTATTCAGTTCAACTAAAGCGAATGAGCTCACCCACTTCTGGATCGCATGTATCAATCTACTTAGTTGGATTTATGAAACTGATCCAACGAGACGACTGCCCGCAGTTAAAAATTTCTCATCTCCATGGTGGTTGCTGTTGCTGATGTCTGTAGCTAAACGGGAATGATTCCCAGCCACTATCTGGTTCCTTCCTTTTCCCACCAACGGTGGAACTTGAAGGAGGGGGTTGTGAGTTGTTCCTCAAATGATCCTCCATAGACCTGCCACTCTGACCATGAATGAAAAGGTGCCTCAGGCCCGAGTCCCTATTGCCTCCCTCAACCATAAAGCCAGAATTCAGATCAAAGCTAGGAGGACGTGAGGGCCCAGCACCATTTAGACCTGGTTGTGCCGTTGCACTCAAGTTCATAATGAACGGTGACTGGGAAAATGGAGGCGGAACAACTGACGGAGACGCCATTATTTGAGGCACAACAGGAGCTCCTCTAGAATCCACCATGTAGGGGATTGTGCCACCAGGTCCATACATGGCTGAGGAGAACGACATGGTAGGCCCTGTTGCCAGTCCATTGTACCCAAAAACAGGAGAGTGAGTGTAAGAGACCGTTGAACCCATGTCCAAAAGATTCCCCGTTCTTGCCATGCTAACATCTGCTGCAGTCTCAATAGCCTTGCCATTTGCCAGGGACAGAGTTTGAGGAGCATCAGTTCTGTTTATCTCCACTCGAGTACCCATGATAGAAATAACTGAAGCATCCGGTTTAGGCCATCCATATGCATTTGCAGTTTGAGAAGACTTACCTGGTCCTTGATCTGTAGAATCATTATGAAAATATGGCCTGTCATTCAAATCAAAATTCCTCATAGAAGGCTGCATTGACGATGACGATGAAGCAGGAGATGGGCTGCGACGGCCATTCCGATTGTTTAAGAACTGTCCTTCCATCCTTAAATCCGATGGTAAGGCATCACCATCATCATCAATACGATTTAGATCCAAATTGGGCCTCCCTGATCTATTTTGACTCACTTCAACTGAAGATTCCCCAGAAGGAAGGCCAGATGACACCGGAACTTGTTTTCCTAAATCATCTCCACCCTCAGCCACATTCAGATCTATGTCAAGGCAATCCAGTCTCTGCTTTGAGCCATCACTGGTGGCCCCTGTAGAAAGATTCTTGTCACCATCTGAAAATCTGCGAGGAGATGCTCGGCGAAAAGCACTAGTAGCAGCAGATCCTTTCCACCCAATAGCCCCCTCAAACTGCAAAGGGGCTACAGGTAAACCAGCAGCTGCTACTGGCCTTGAAACAGGAATTGGAGTAGAGACAGGATTTACTGGGCGATCCATTTCATCAGAGCACACTTCTTGATTTAGATCAAAAAAATTACAAAGGCTTTTTTCTGGGATAAGTTCGGGTTCTTGAGCTGCTTCAGTCACCTGAGAGGACTCCATGTCATTAGTGCATTGTTCTGGAATAGTGCCCACATTTTCTGAATTGACTATGTGGCCCTCCCTCTCAGGATTTACCTCTGCCGAATGACTTTGCTCAGTTGCCGCCTCCTTTGGTGAAACATGAGTGGGTAAGTCCTGTTCTCCATTTATAGAGTCTGGGCTATCAGCTCGTCTGAGTCCACCTTCAGAGATTTTCTCTGAAGATGAACTGCAGTATGGTTCTCTATAATCCACTACTTCTCTTTCTACTTCTTGGGCTACTTGTCGAGCAACTTCTAGAGCGTCAACCATCCCATACTCATGATCAATATCGTCTGCAGTTGTCAATTCCTCACCTTCATCGCTGACATGCTCCATATCTTCATCAACAGCTCCCGGGTCAGCCATCTTGGAAGAAGTCTCTAAATCTTCAAGTTTTCCTGACATGCTACCATTACCAGACAAGTCATGTGGAGTGTTTGAACAGCATTCACCATCTTGAACTGTAGTATTGCAATGATTTACCGCTCTTGCGTCATCCATCACACCTTTTGGATCAGACGCAGCTGTCCCTTCATTAGCAAGAGCAGTAAATTTTTGACAAGAATCGTCCTGGTTGGCATTACCACTTTTTTGCAATGCAGAATCAGTAGCAAAGACCTGGGAATTTGAACCATCAGCACCTGAAGAAACAAACCCGGGTTCCACCAGACCAGGCCCCGAAGAGATGTCTGTCACACCCAACTTCTGTGGAGAACTGTTGACTTTCTCATCCTGATTTTCATTTTTGGAAAACTCATTTGATTTTGGAGTGTCAGAAAGTCCATCAACATTGCTCAGCTTTGCTACTGGAAAACTAGAAGTTCCAATTGAAGCAGTTCCTCCCACAGAACACATAGAGGATTCATCTTTTATAGGACTTTCTTGAATAGGGTCCATGACAACAGCAGAGGCCAAAGGATCTGGAGATCTATCTTTGATGTCTGCATTGTCTAAAAGTTTGTGGGTTGGGGACTGTTTGTTACTCAGTACAGCATCAGCATTTTCTAGTTGAAGACCGCCTGAAGTCCTTAATGGGGACAATTCATCTCGAGCAGGTCCTGATGTGTGATTTTCTCTGTTAGTACCTACTTCTGAAGTACTTTTTACAGCAGAAGCCTTAGAATCTTCTTCCAAAATCTTAGAATTCCCATCATCACAGAGAACCTCAGCATTCTCAACATCCTGCTTCCAGCTATCAAACAGCAGTCTCGCTCGATCCTGAACCATTGTGCTTTTGTGGCCAAGAAGACTCTTCACGGTACTCCAGATCCCTGAAGATATTGACCGCTTATTGTCTATATGCAGCTTTTCAAGTGCTCGTAACAGCGCAGTTATTGACTCTTCTACAAAGCTCTCATTCGTATCATTACCTAAGTTTTGAGCATCTTTAAGCCATCTATCAACAAACCAGAGTCCATCTAATTGAATAAAAAGATCTAGACAATCTTTATTCTCCGTGGCAGCAATTGTGCTAGCAACAGCAGCCCACTGCCTGGTTGCATCACCCACATTATTCGCAATAGAATCTTTCTCACTCTGCATTACGTTGACCAGCTCCTCAACTCGAGACGGGGCTGTGAGCCCATCTTTCATCTCAGTTAAAGTAAAGAAATCTTCGAGTGTCATGGTGCTTTACATAACATGCTTACAATCGAAGAAGTCCACGTAGAACACCAAAACTTTAATTTCCATTAAGAACTGCAGTAGGCTTTGATGACAATATTTGTGAAATAGCACTGCAGAAGTAACAAGACAAGTATTATGACCATCAAACATATGACATATAAAATGGATATTACCTTAATCACAAACAAGATCAAACTAGTATTGACACGTAAAACATAAGCTTCAAGAATGCAATATGATACCTCTAATAAAGGAATATAAAATTATGAATAAGCAAGTTAAATCCACTTATAATTTAGGAGCAGTACTTATAAACAAAATCATTTACACAAACTAATACCGATTTACTAATATGTACTACAACAAAAAATATGAGATGATTGCCCTTAAATGGTTAGCAACACAGAATTAAACATTTTTAGGATATCAGGCAGTCAGTGCATCATGGCATGGTAGTATTTGATGATATTTACACCAATTTATAAAGTCCCATTGCCTACAAATGCAACAAAATAGTAGAACTTCATGGCATGTTAAGGTCATTCAAACCATTTCTTTTCTTATTAAAATGTAAATCAAACATAACTAATCATTCTATAATTCTTGTATCCTTGCTAGGTGAAGAAAGAGAACATGATTATTTGAACTAAAGTACAAATTCAAGTACATACACACATACATCTCATTGTGTAAGTATAAGAATTGAGACCAATTACAAAATCTAACAAGTGAACTACATATACTTGCCGGAGAGGTGAAGAGTAAACGTATAAAAGGCATTAGATAAATGTTAACTAAATAAACTAATACACAATCATTGGGTCAATATAACAGAAAAATTATGTGAACATTTTTACCTAAAGAAGGATAATATGACCCAGATGAGATTTTGTAAAGTAGAATATATATAAATTTGCTAAATTGGAAAGACAGCATGCCCGCAAATCCAATTAGTTAAGTACATTTAACACTCAAGAATTCAATGACCTCAAATAATTCAAAATTAACGATTCTTTCAATAAAAGATTTTGAAATAAAACATTGATAAAGTATGAATATGAACTATATTTAAGTAAGCCCCAACTTATACATTGCCACCATTGCTTATTTACAACAACACAGGGATAAGATGACAACAACCATTGGAGAGAGAGAGAGAGAGAGAGAGAGAGAGATTGTGTACCCCCCATTATGAGAAGAAAAATAACACAAATCAAATTTCAACTTCAACAATCCTTCACAAGACAATTCGTGTTTTATACTAGCGGTACTCGTTTACGGGACATATTTTATCCCAGAGTCTCAGAATAACTACTTCTCTCTGAACAGAACTCTACTCCCAAAATCCAGTAGAACTGCCCGACCCCATATTGATGTTACACCCGACACATTTCTACTGCCTGTTGAATCTGGTTATACCAGAATTCAGATACAAGATTCACTTTTTTACATCCAGCGTATACAAATCCTTAATCGGATACTAATCTGTCATTAGCCAACTTATTGAAAATAATATTAGTAAAAAAAAAAAACTTATTGCTAGACTAGTACATTCCACCAGTCTGCGCAAGTGCATAGCAGCCAGACAATGCATTAATCAATGAGAAGGTTTTCAAAGAGCTTTAAAAACATATAAAAGCAATTAGCACAAATGTTCAACGAAACATATAAGAAATGACTTAAACTTCTGCTGCTAGGGAAGGAAGTGCGGCATAAAGAAGAGAAAATAGGCTATCTCACATGCACAATGTCTAGTGTTCTTAGAACTAATCCACAGGGAGGTCATCCAATAAAAATAACTACAATTCATATGAATATTCAAAGTATGATGCTGTATAGAAGCATACAACAGGAGAAAATGAAACTATGATGTCCAATAAATCATGAAATGAAAGTTGTACTGAAGGTAGAATTTTGCTTCACCGCCAAATTTAGAATACATAAATATATAAATATGCTGATAATTAATAAATGACCATTTAAGAACGCCTGTGATAAAAGCATCTCTTACATATCATGCAGAGACAAAAGGTCTAACATAACATATTCCAAATCTCTTGTTTAACACGAGAGAGAGAGAGAGAGAGAGAGAGAGAGAGAGAGCGATCCATACCTGCCGCCTGGTGTAGACAGAAACTTCTTGATGAGGATCGACAAATAAAAAGTACTCTAATCCTGACACAAGCGAACAAGCAATAAATTGAAAGCGCAAGTAGAAACTACAGGCATATAACATTAGTAGGGAAAACAATTACCCACACTCAGTAACCAGACAGTGAACCCTAGACTCAACCGCTATGCATAGAGTTCCTTTGATTTATTCAGAAGGAAGCTATAAAAACCAAACAAAACAAACAGCTGCGATTGCCATGTATAGAGAGTACCAAACCCTAGTATCCAAAATAGCGAAGTAAAAGCAAGAGAAACAAAATCCCACGCTTTCAGGGTTCGGCCGAACGAGAAGTGGTGTGAAATACGAGGATATGGAAAATTATAATCAGGATTATGAGAATTAATGCTGTGAGATATGTGCTTAATTAAGGCTAATTCCAAATTGAAATCGAATTAATCACACAACATCATAATGCGAAATATAAATAGCAAAAATTACAATCAGAAGTGTCTTCTACTTTACCTTCATGAACGAATTCGAAAACCCTAGCTTTGACACAGTTCCAATAGAGAAGCTCCCCCCACTCAGTAACTCTCCTCTCTCTTTTCCCCGTGTGTGATTTGGGGCTTTCTCTCTCTAGCTCCTAGGGTTTCTATTCCTCCCTATCTTCCTTGGCAAAAACCCTCGGTTTGTTCTCTGTGAAGAAGCTCTTTTCGAACCAGAGAGAGAGAAGATAGTCCAACGTTTCGTCCTCTTAGTTTTTTCTTTTTCTTTTTTCAGAAATTCTGTATTTTGTAATTTGTGGGTGCTTTTAATTGGAACCGGGAAACTGCACGTGCAGCTCGTGCGCGGGGCGTGACATGGATTTGGATGGACCGGGGAGTCAGCTGGTCCGATGAACCGGTAACGTTGTTGTTTGTTCGTATAGGGAATAGGGAATAGGGAATAGGGAATATAAAATAGACAGATAGATGGGTTGGGTGCACCGAAGAAGGAGAAGACCAAAACTGTCAATTCCAGTAAGCCCTTTTGTGGGGCTTCTCATGTAATGTAATTATGTAATGACTTCCGAAGAAAAGGAGTGGGGTGGACGTGGTCTAAACTGAAAACGAGACGGGGCTATCCTTGTCATTTTCATGGGGTCCGGTCGGTCCCCCTCCGGGTCACGTGTGGTGCACACATGTGACTTTTGTGAAATGGTGGTTTTTCATTTTCAATGCCTAGACAAATTTCATGCATCCTTCCAAAGCTATTGTCAAACAAGTCTCCCTCATCTTTGTTTCTTTTTCAATGCCGAGGAGTCATAATAAAACGCAGTTGCCTTTGGTTGATGGTAATTTATAAATTACAGTTGCTAAGCATGAAATGGACTTACTAGTTTATGTACAATGTTTATTCTCATGCTAAACCAACAAAATTGGGACTGGTTGATTGCTTGCTTGACATTACGACATATCCCAAGGTCGGGGAGCTCTTTCCAGTTATCAAGCGGTAAAGATAAATGTTTCTGTTTTTATTATTATTTAATTTCCCCTTCTTTGATTAAACCCTAGACTAGTAGACATAGACAACTTGCCTGCAGGTATTTATTTGATAGTGAATAAACCAGGTCTCTCGCCAAAATGACATAAATTGCCTCTTCAAAAAATCACAATCAGTTTGCCCAATCCCAATGGTTACCAAACTATCTTAATTACTTATTGGACTAGTAATACTCATCTTATCCTTGAGAATAAGGAAGCTCAATGTACTATTTTAAGCCTACAAAAACAGCAACAAATTATAAAATAGATTGAACAAATATTTTGTTCTTTAATTGAAGTTAATTTAAAAATATTCATACTTATAACTTATCCACATTGCAATAAATAAAAAAAGAGGAGAAAATTCAAATTTATTCTATTGTTAAGATTATGATTGCATGAGCCCATCGCAAACCCTAAATTATCTTATGTACATTTGCACGAGCACATTTTAGGAAGAATATGATTGAAGTGCCAAATTTGTTATCTATCTTTGCCATTTGCTGGCAAAACAACATGTTGCTAGTGTAGTCCGCCTGCCAGGGGGTAAATAATTTAAGGAGATGGTTAAGCATATTTAAAATATAGCCCACAGAAAAGACGCGGTAAACCACTGGGGAGAGCCTAAACCCTGAAGAAGAAAAATGAGCTCACATCACATTCAAACTTGCACACCATGGTTTTTCAGCAGTCCAATTGACACATGTAAAAACCATGACTATAACACAATCAAGTCAACGCAGGGGTTTATATTAATATTTTGTGTGTTTTAAATATTTTAAATTTTGTTTTAGGTAGAGGAAGGAGGGACGTAAATGGGTCGAAATTGAAGTGGGGAATGGGGATGACGTCGATGGACGACAGACCAACCCTGCAGCCCATACATAGAGAGACAACAGGTGACTGGCGCACTCAATTTGTAACAATATTTTGTGGAAAGCTAAATGGGCTTGAGAAGATTACGAATATAGGCATCAGATATTTTTATCAGTTTATTCATGACGGTACCTCAGATGGATGGATGATTTAGCGGAAAGATAAGTATAATAATAACTTAACCAGGACTAAAACAGTTTAAAGTCAAACTTCCCATTCATTAGTCATAAACCTTGAAAATTTATGGCATGATTAGCATTTCAATTTCAGTTTATCAATGGTTTTCAAAGGCTAAAAGATGCTGACCTCGCATAACATACAAGTGGGCCCATCGATCAAAAGACTCTTTCAATGGGATCAGCGGGTAAAAAGGGTTGTAGGTTGCAACATCTAGGAATGGCATTGACGGGTTTATGTGATAAGAAGTTTTGTACTTCTTCGCGCGGGAACCTTCACATATGTATGACGATGGGTGTGTTTTGGCCCAAAACACCAAAAAAGGCCCATCCCAGGTGGCAACGCCAAGTGTGGAGGAGCTACGTATACATAATTATGGGTATGTATACACTACTACTGCTAGTACTAATACTGGATATGAAGATCGCTCTTGAGCAAACGCAAAAGAGAGATGCTACCCTGCGTTATTTTTCTTTCTTCAACACCTGATTTCTTCTTCCCGCCCTGCAAAGCAAATTTGTTTAAAGCAATCTTAAAGAATTAAGCCCAGAGAGAGAGAGAGAGAGAGAGAGAGACTTTTACCTTTGGCTTCTCATCGTCATCCTCAATGTCCAAAGTACTGAAATGCCTTAGTAATAAGGATGATGCAGGCAAAAGTCTCCTGGTCATCACAACACAAAAAGGATTCAGAATAATTCATTTCATTAGCAAATAATACAAGAAAAAATGCGTGGCAGTTGATGAAAGCACCTTTTTGGTTTTTCTGCTTTTGTAGCAGTTGTTGTAACCCTCGGTTCACTGCAAGGAATATCAATCAATTCGCACTCTTTTGATTTCTCTGCTTTTGTAACCCTTGGTTCACTGTCAGGAATATCAATCACTTCGCACCCTTTTGGTTTCTCTGCTGTTGTAGCACTTGTTGTAACCCCTCGTTCACTGTCAGGAATATCAATCATTTCGCACCCCTTACTTGACACAAGATCTTCTTGCGGCGACGTCGTAGTAAAATTCAATAACTCCTAGAAGAAACAGGAAAAATGATCGAGAGAGAGATAGATAACTATTTGTTACATTCGAGCTTTCTACAACAACGGAATAAATTAGCAAGTTGTTTCGGAATCTCACACCGCATTCAAGTGAACTCAGATCAATTTCCAAGTGCAAGTTATATAAAAAGATATATATTTTTTGTAAAAAGAGAATGCTAAGAACTTTACCCGTGGCTTCTCAATCTCATCTTCAACATCCAAAGCCCTGCAATCCCTTTGCGATGGAGACGAACCAGGCGAAACTCTCCTGATTAGAACAACAAATACAGGCAAGAATTTAGTGAAAATAGACGCTTGATATGCAATCCTCTCAGGAAATCAATCTTCAGCATATGATACCAGGCAAGCAGGCAAGCAGGCAAGCAGGCAACCACAAATCTAAAATGATATGCTACTCCACTTACCTTTCCGATTCCCCCGACTGCAAAGCTTGGCAACAAGTACACTCACCATCTAGCAGGTCAACAGCATTGCACTGACCGGTCAATACAACATCTTCCGGTGATTCCTAGTTAATAGGAGAAAGAACCACATGCAAGTTGTCACACTAATTAAAGAACAGTCATATGCGAAGAAGAGATAAAAGAATCAATAGACTGTAGCCATATACTGATGGCTGGAAAGGACTCTGAAAAACCACAAGATGATATTCTATAAAACGGGAAAAGACGATTGGTTGGAAGTAGCAACACATTGCTAAAAACAAGCTTGAAAAAGTGCGATTTCAACTCAACAGATGAAATAGTTCAAGGACTCTAACCTCATCCTCCCCACTGAGCATGTGGTCCAGCTCAACAGATGAACAGCTATCCTTTCTATGCAGTGACTGGGAAGAGTTTACCATAAAACCTGGAAGCCTTGAACTTGTAAACAAAAGCTAGAAATCATGTAAAATAATACCTAGTAGGTAAAAGTGTATCACATTGACCAAAAATCAAGATTGTGAGAGATTCATGTGTTTTGTCGTCAAAGTCCACAAACTACCACTAAACAAGACCCTTAAGAACAGTTCAATGTAAAAGGTACGAATGACTGATTATTAACAATCAGATACTATATAACTATCATTAGCTGATAATGCCAGAAAGCACATCATTACATCCCAAAAAAACCAATGGATTTTGATATTCCTGATCGCCTAGGGAGTTACACAAAATATAATGACTTTTTGTGCAGAAATATTTAAATAAAGCGGGCCAAGTGCTATCTGGCCCAAAGGCTTCAATTCAAATGCCCATGAAAAGAACAAAAATACTAAAAGCCATATAGTGTTTAATTTCTAAGCAACCACTAAATCATTTCCAGTCCAAAGTGACAAATAGAACCCCAGAACAATCTCCAATTTGATCAATTCAACATGATGTATATTCCAGTATCTCTAAGACCAGCAGCATCTGAGGAATGTAGGTACCCAAATGTCCAGATTATATCCCAATCATAGAACAAGCTACAGGTACAACATGAAATGCAAAGGTAAAATCTTAAACTCTTCAAATCTAACCTGCTACATTTGCGCTCGAATAACTATCCTCCATTCTGACACATTTAGACTCACACAAATCCTCAGCACTATTTCCACAGCCAGAAAGGCTCTCACATGTCTGCTTTATATACCAGGTAACAGCTATGTTAAATTCCAATTCATCTAAAACATAAATTACTGTAGATTTTAAGAACAAAATCTTCTTTCCTGATAACTCGTACCTGATGATCCAGCTCATTTGGGTTTTCAAGTTCAAGACATGAAGCACTGACCTCACGAACATCCAAACTTTTCACCTAATATATGAGGAAAGGTATACCACTCAGTCCAAAGGCAATTTATTTTGCTTGAAATGAAGGTCCACAGGTTTTCAACATTTCATCTTAAAAAGGTAAACAATGAACTTAACATGGTTTTCACAATGAAATAAATGTTGGAAAATGCCCAAGGCCAAACATTGTATCAGGAAGGGAAAAAAGGAGTTGTGGGCTTAATATCTGCACCTGAGAGATAAAATTTTGATCCTTTGTTGGAGTGTATTCCCTTAAGGAGGCAGTCTGAATAGAACAGAAGTTTTAAAAGTACACAAACTCTAAGAGGAAATTAACAGTTGAGCAAGAAAAAATATGTCAAACCTCATCAACATTGATTTGCAGTGGTACTCTCTCGTGAAAATTCATATCCAATTCAACTATGCTGACCTCAACTGATTTTCTGTGGGAACATGCACAGGAGGACTTGATATCATTGAGCTCCTTTTTAAGCTCAATATATCTTGTACTTTCCGTCACAAGGCTTTCTCTGAGATGCTGGATTTCGTTATCTGCCACCTACTTATAAGTATAACAGAGTTGATGAGTAGATTTTTTTTGGCCAAAATTGATGAGTAGATTGAGCTAGTTAATTAATTGAAGAAATATGTATCAAAAGAACAACAAATCACTTCCCGAAATCTTTAGACTCTGGATTACCTTGAGTTTTTCTTTATACTGCTTCAAAACATTCCATAAAGCTTTAGCAAAACTCTGCATTATCTGATGGTTTCTCTCTCCTTCTCCAGAATCAGCACAACCTGATTTTGAAGGTGCACAACCACTCATGTCCACATTGCAGATTCCTGGCTCCTCTAAAAAAAAATATGCGTGTCACATATTCTCAATAGAAAATAAGAAAATTAGATAAGGGATCCAAGCAGTTGGAATGAGAAAAGAAAATAATAAAACCCATATAACTTACCACTGCTTTTGAGAGAACCTTCCTCACAAAGTCCATTTTCAGCTTCAATGCTTTTTCCTTCATCAATCTGAAATCAAACCAAAAGGAAAAATGTATACTTGGGCCAAAATACTTTATAAAATTACAGTAAGTAAGTTTCAACTTAGTCAATAAAATGTACACAATACGAAATCCAGTAGGATAGATGACCAGGAAAAAGGGAAATCAATGTTAGTACCAAAAATTAACATCTTATTCAGGTTAGGCTTGTCTTTAAATTCATTCAATTGTAATACAGACAACTGGGAACCATAATCGATGTCATAGTTCTTATTTCTTATTCAAACTATTAAGCTTAAGCATAGATGCAAAGAATATTTCATAAACAAAAAAACCAAATGTAATAATCAATTTACAAAACCAAATCTAAGATGAAATAATTTGTTTTCAAAACCCAATGTAAAACATAAAATTAAGCTTCAACATGTGCATGCATAAATACAAATACAGACCAGAAACCAAGTCAAAAAAGAAATTCTAACCCCCTTAAGGTATCATTTCAATCAAGAGGCATCTAGTGTTCTATTTACAATGATGCAGTCAAGCAAAGTTTCAAGAAAGCCATAGTTGCAGGGAAAAAATGAAAGTGAAATGATTTTACATTTACCCTTCAAAGAAGCATAATGTCAAAATGACATCTAATGCCACCAATCAAATTGGGACACAAAGTAAATATTAAATGATATTAAGAAGTGAAAGAATAATTTAACCAAAAAAGACATACCAAGCAGGCATCGGAACCAGTAACTTTCATTCTCTTGTGCCGCTCACTTCTAGACAAAGCTTGGACATGCCTTTTGTTGTATGAGATATTTGATGGTTCTTCAACATTCTTGTACCTGAATACATAATACAAAAAACAGTAACAGCTGACACCCAAAAAAATATAAATAATGAGTTTCTTGTGGGTTTGGGGAGGGGGGGAATTTACTTGATTTCCATATAAGGCGAGGCTTGTCTTAGCACGTAAGATGTATCACGATAATCTTCTTCTCCTGATTTCACTGTTAATATCTGCAAATTTAAAAATTAAAGCATGTGAGATCATTTGAAACACAGCAGAACTACAAAAAAAAATTAGCACTTGTTTTCAACATTCCTACTCATCAAAAATTTATGAACAAACTTATTTAGCCAATTACATAAGACAGCATACCAATGCCATCCTCTTCTTGCCTTCCAAATACTCTCGCAGGTACTTGGTCAACTGTCCAAAGATAAAAATCACATTCATAACATTTGATCCTAAGCAACTGGACTCAAGTTATCAAAAGACCTCCAAAGATAGCAATATTTCAGTGCCAATTAGAATATCTGATCTAACTTACAAACAAGATCCCATTCAAAATGCTTAAGAGAGAACTATGTACTTATAGTTGCCTCCAACAAAGCCTTTAAATAAGGTCCTTCAAAAAAACTTGTTTTGGTCATTAGATCAGATATGGACAACTAAGATGCACGATGGAGAAATGCGTCTCAGTAGCCCATATCTGATCTGTTATGTGTACATGTATAAATGAGCTATAGCCAAGTAAAGGACTAGTGACAAGAGTAAATCAGTAAAGGAAAATATTACCAAAGAGTTCTGGAAGTGCTTCTGCAAAGGCTTCTTAGGGTTCTTCTGATGCTCCAATAAAGACTAAAACCACAAAAAATGAAAGGGAAAACGACTATAGACACACACAGATTATATAAAGAGAGCTAGGAAAACAATAAGTGCCTTATAAGTCATCAAAAATAAGAAGGCAAAATCATACAAGCAAAATGGTAAACTGGTTATGATCAAGTGCACATGAAGACTGAGGTATAGAAAACAAACTTAAGGCTACATACTCTCAAGCACAAGCCAAAGACCATTGATGTGTTGTTGATGAAATTACTTTCAAGCAATCTTACTCCCTGAAAATTAAAAAAAGAAAAAGAAAACCAAAGCCATAAATTTCAACATCAACCAAACAGCTAGTTCAGTGAGAATAATTCAGTCACATGAGTGAAACCTGATTCCCAGTTCTTTTTTCTCTTTCAGCTCCAGCAAGATCAACAATACTAAGGACACCATCATTTGCTTGATCATTACCCTCTCCATTAGACTTGTCAGCAACACCACAGATGTTAATAATACACTGCGACCGGCTAGAAGCATATAAAGAAAAAGTTGCCATAATACTTATATGATTGTAAAGAATTAATTATCGAATGTAAGAAACCGTGTAGAAAATAGCTAAAATATAGAATACTTAAAGTCATTAATAACATGGAAACTCCAGTTAATGTAAAGAATTTTATAAGCTGAAGCACTGCCACACCTTGATTGGCTATTTGCATTTGTCATACCAGTTGCACGCTTTAGCATTGCCTGAGCAATTATGGACTCTGCCTGTCTAGCATCAGAAATGGCTATCTGTGTACAAAAATAGAGTAGGTGCTAGTTATTTTTAATATCCAACCACATAATATAAAAAAACTCAAAAGAGTACTCAACCTCTTGTAGGCCTTTTAGTGTTGATTGCTGCATGCATAAATCACCTCCATTAGGAGATAAATCAAATACTCTCTCTCCTTTCCCCCTTTCAGAGCTTATCTCAAAAATTGATATGAAAAATGATCTGTGAAAGAATGAAGATGTCATACAAAATAAATCGAGTAATAATTCATACTAGAATCTCTCATTGATTTGATACTGCCTAATACCTCATAGACTTAGAATTACTTCCTCGAGTCTGCCTGAAAATGTGTTGAAGAGCAAGGGGCACCATACCGGGCTGCCTGGGGCACCCAAAAACCGTATGAGTCTTTCCAGAGCCACTAGGCCCCAATGCAGCAAGCATCCCACTTTTACCCCTCAAAAAATCATCCACCAATGGCCTCACCATCTTCTCATACACCTCCTCCTATCAACAAAAACACATATTCGACAAAAAGAAACAAAAAAATAGATAAATTGTGATAATAGAAAGAAGAAGAAAAACAACCGAAAATGAAATAGAACTTTCGATTGAGTTTTACAGCACTTTCTCTGTAACCAAACAAAACATAAAGGAGAACTGAAGTCTATAAAGGGAATAAAGAAAACCTGAGAGGAATCAGGGGAGAAGACGTGGGAAAAGCCGTCATAAACCTCCGTCTTTATGCGGTTACTCTCTTGCAACGCTAGCGGTGGTGATAGCGTCACAGACTGCGGATTATTGACCCTAACACAGACCTCCGCGTCTTTGTTCATCTTGCTCTGCAACGCTCGTCCAATCGCCGATTTCTTCTTTGCGGGGTTTTGGGGCCAAACGTTTTTGAATCTTGGCTTTGAATTCCGATCTCTCCCAACGCCACCGTGCAGAAGTGGACGAATCCTCAGAAAAACTCTGAGGTTCTCTGACACAGGGTTTGCTTTAGCGATGTCCATGGAGAGAATATCCTCGGTTGGAAAAGACCGTACTTTGGCCACATCCGCGGAAGGCATTTCCGGAGCTGCCGTGGCTGGCGTTGGAGGAGGCCTAGCCCTCCGGTGTGGGTTACGCCGGACCGTCACCGTGTTTGGACACGGTGGTGGACTGTTGATCTCCATATTCGATGCGCCGGTGCTTGCTTTGTCTCTGCTGTGCGCCTATCTTCTGCTTTGCACTTTAGCGCTAAAATGGAGCGTGTTTAAATTGAACACAGCACTTCAAAAAAGCAAAGCAAAATTACAATTTTATATTTTCGAAGTTTTATAATTTTTATAATTTTATTTAATAATAAATAAATTTGATTTTAAAATTAAAAATAAATAACTTCATCCATTTCCTATTCTTTTCAAATCCTATTTCCGACAAATAAACATTGCCCCATTTAGACTGTACAGACCAAAGTTACAGTCTTATTCTTTGCATTGCAGAACACCTCATCTAATGAATCATTTGTTACAAAACACTTTGCTGCGACAATAAGACATGAAAAGATAAACTATAATTGCTAGAGCAATAACATATGAAATCGAAGCCCAAAAAAAACTTGTTTCATGAATGGTAAAGCCACTAACAATTCAATTGTGAAGTTATTATAGAACAATGCCAATATGGCAATTTCAGTCCTACAACCATACAAATTGGACCTCACAAAATCATTCAATATCAGGTGTAGTTCGCACAATTCCGTGCTCATTGGCTCACAAGAAACGACCAACTCTAATTACAATTTTGTATGGTATGATTAAAATAACTTATTGTTTTGAGTACTAACTTTATAAATAAATCAAATCAAATTCGTAGTTGTTGTCGCAACGGGTGAGTTAGCTATAGTTATTATCTTAAAATCTAATGATATATATTTTTTACTTTCAGTTTCTATAGTCTTTCTAGAAATAAAAATATATATTAAATCATATAAATCATGCTAGTTTATAATTTCATTGACTAATTTTTAATGTGTTTTTTTTCTTTTTATACAAGCGATATTTGTGGAATGATGAATCAAACCTAA
The DNA here is from genome assembly GCF_029339155.1 of Prunus mume. Classification (NCBI taxonomy): domain Eukaryota; kingdom Viridiplantae; phylum Streptophyta; class Magnoliopsida; order Rosales; family Rosaceae; genus Prunus; species Prunus mume. Next base: position 14,927,539 of record NC_142699.1, read on the forward strand.
GACCTCAAGTGCATGAATAAATGCTAATTTCCAATAAGGTTTAACATAAAACAAATACATATTAATGAAACCAAAAGGCACATATTATAAAATGAAAGTACTGATTCTAAACTCTAGTTTGTATTGGCTATTTGTGACTAGTGATTTTTTTGCCTAGATTATAAACTCTAGTCCTAGAATTTTTCAACAACAAAAAAAGTCAAATATATAGGTTTGATTTTTTTAATCCCCAAAATTATCCCCAAACTGCAGCCCACCTTTATTAGAGATGTGTTACATAATGTGGTATGAAAAATATGGTAACCTAGCATTTTTCTAGTCATAAAGGTAGTTTCGCCAAGGTAATGCATTCAAAGGCCAAAGTAATAGCCCAACATGATTTATTATATTCTTCAAGAGTCATTACAAGTTACAAGAAGAACCAACGCATCATATTACATTGCACTATAAAGTTACAAGAAGAAGAAGAAAGGACGAGACATATATTTACAGTGACAAAAGGAAAATGGATCCGTTTCAGTGAAAAGCAATAATATATTTGAACCCTTCTCCTACCATACCGTGGCAATGGCATTGGCAAGGCAACTACTTTGTTATGCACTCACTCACAAACTCTTGGCACAAAATTATTTGAACTTGGTGGGGATGCTGCGATTTTATTTACTCAAAAATATTATAGGCGCTAAAGGTTGGGAAGGCTTGGAGCAGAGCGTGGAGGATTAGTGAGCATGTGAACCACTTCCCTCATTGTAGGTCTTGCGGAGCTCTCATCCTCCACGCACATCATGGCAATCTTGAACAAGTGTATCACCCCTGCCAGTGGGTACCCACACAGCCTTGCATCCACCACTGCCAGTACTGATGCGGCATCCGACGGCTGAGACAGTTCTGATGTTGTTTTCCTCACCCACCTTACTATGTCCACCCCGTCTCCGAATTCACCCACCGGCTTCCTCCCGGCTATTAGCTCCAGCAGAACCACACCGAAGCTGTACACGTCGCTTTTCTCGTCCACCTTCAGTGTGTAAGCGTACTCTGTTCACACCAAAAACAAACACACACACACACACAAGTTCATGTTCATCCCACTTGAAAGTAAAAGTCTAAAGGCCTATTCATGAGCCCAAAAACAATTCAAAATTATTTCTCGTTGGGTGTTGAAGGAGAAGAAGAATAAAAGTCGGTACCTGGGGCTATGTAGCCATAGGAACCAGCAATCGAAGACATGCACTCGGAAGCACCAGCATCTTGCAAGAACTTAGCGAGCCCAAAATCGGCAACATGGGCCTCCAAGTCAGAGTCCAGCAAGATGTTATTGGACTTGACATCCCTGTGTATAATCAGAGGTGAGCAGTCATGGTGGAGGTAACACAATCCCTTGGCTGCCTCCACAGCTATCCTGTACCTCCTCTCCCACTGCAAATGCCCTCCCTTTGACCCATGCAACAGCTCCCCCAGGCTCCCATTTGGCATGTACTCGTACAACAGCAAATTCGTGTCCTTGTTCGACACGTACCCCAACAGCCTCACGATATTTCGGTGCCTGATTCGTCCCAGCGTTTTTATTTCCGCCGAAAAACCGTGATCGTTACAGTTACGTCCGGTGCCCCGCCCCACTAGCCGTTTGATTGCCACGTCAACGCCGTCTGGCATGGACCCGCGGTACACAATCCCAGCACCGCCTTTGCCTATGATGTTCTCTTCCTTCAAACACTCCAGCACGTCCTCTGCTTTGAAATCGAGCCGTTGGAAGGCGGTGAGCCTCCAAGCCCTAGATTTCTGCATCTCTCTCCTTCTCATTCTATACACGGTGATAAACAAGAATAGCAGAACCGTAGCGAGTCCAATTACGACAAGAGCGATCCTGGACGAACCAAACGCCTTGTGGTGTGGAAACGACGGGCACTGGACGTGGCGCTGCGGGGAACAGAGATACGGGTTTCCAGCAAACGACGTGTCGTTGAAGACCATAAACTGACCGCCAGTTGGGATTTTGCCGATGAAGTTGTTATCGGAGAGATCGAGCGTTGTGAGGCTGGTCATGTTGCGAATTTCATTGGGAATTTCGCCCGTGAATTGGTTGCTAGACAAATTGAGAATGCTCAGGACTCTCAGCTTGTAGATGCCTCTCGGAATTTCCCCAATCAGATTGTTTCGACTAAGATCAGCGAAGGCTAGAGAGGAACACTCAGAAATTGAAGCCGGAATTTCACCGCTGAGGTTGTTGTCGCTGATATTGATCTTCGACAACGACTCCAGATCAAATATCTCCGTCGGAATTTCACCGGAAAATCTGTTCATCTCCAGGGAAAGAGTTTGCAAACTCTTGAGATTTCCAATCGCCGGCGGGATTTTCCCGGAAATCCGATTCCGAGAAAGAGTGAGAATTCCAAGTAAGCCCCCAGACATTTGCTCTGGAAGTTGGCCAGACAAGTAGTTATCATTTAGCTCGATCATACTTACATTGGGCAAACTGAAAATGCCAGCAGGAATAGTTCCAGTGAGAGTGTTTTTCATCATTCGAATTTTGACGAGCGATTTGCACCGGCCGAGTTCCTCAGGAATGGGCCCGAAGAAGTGGTTATCCATCAGAATCGCCGTCTTCAACTGCCCTCCTTTGCACAAATCCCGAGGAATCAACCCGGTGATGTGGTTTCCGGTGATATCGAGGTCCTTGAGCCTTCCGTTCCGGCCGAGATTCTCCGGCAGCTCGAACGTGAAGTTGTTCTCCCAAACCTGAAGCACCTCCAGATGAGGAAAATCACCGACGAACCTGGGAATTGGGCCGTAGAGATTGTTCTTGTACAAATTGATAAGCGTGATGTTCTTGAGCTCTGAGAAGCTCTGGGGTATCTCTCCGGTGAGATCGTTGATGGAGAGATCCAAAGACATGAGGCTGACCAAGCCAGATAGTTCCGGAGGTATGCCGCCGCTGAGACGATTGACCTGTAAAAACAGAGAGTTCAAATTCTTCAAAAGGCTGAGATTGGTGGGTATGGTGCCGCTGAGGTTACAGCTGGCCATGTCGAGGACCTGCAGAGAGCTCAACGATCCCAACTCCGGCGGAATTCCGCCGTCGTAACTGTTATAGTAGCCGACGTACATTTCCTTGAGATTTTTCAAACGAGCCAAGCTCGCCGGGAACTTTCCGGTGAGCCAGTTGCCGTTAAGGCCTAAATGCTCCAAGC